>NC_066343.1:12087021-12172166 GCF_022539315.1 Serinus canaria
TGTTGACAGGAGCTTTTCCAAACCAGTGGCATCCTAATGCCCTTTCTGTTTCTAAATCAGAACCTCAGTCACTAAGAAAGAGCAGGAAGACGTACAAAAGCCAAGTTAGGTTACACCCAGGGAAAACCTCTACTTACATGCCAGATGAGACAAATAATAGCCAAAATGATAAACTGTAAATGCAGCAATAACAGAACCAATCAGTTCTTTCATTGTTATAGTAATACTCTGCAGTTTGCAGGCTGTGCTCCAACAGTAGCAAAGGTTCTTGTCAGTGAACAAATGTCCACTGTCCACTGAGAAATGCCTCTGGCAGGAGAATGCTGCTGCTCTGAGACATGCCTAGGGCTGCTCTGACACTCAGGCCTTCTGTGCACCAAGACAACCTTCTGATGTCACCACGACAGGGTGGCAACCATGCCCTGACATCACAAAGCAAATGTTCTGTGCTGGTCTTTGAATTTATGCCAAGCAATAACCAACCTTCCCTACAGCAAGCACAAAACAGCCTGGGAACTTCTCCTCTGTCAATAAGCAGCACAAATTCCCCTTTTGGGTTCAAGGGATCCAAAAGTAACTCCAAGAGTGCACAAAGCACCTACAGGCTGTATCCCAACTGAGCACTCAGATGGGACCCAAGCAAAGGAAACCACACCAAGAAAATGGCCCAAAGCATTGCACAGAACCAGGAGAGAAGGCACTGTTTGCATAACAGCTAAAATCATTCCTAAAAAATCTCCCCATACATTTGCACATTCATGGACATGCCTAGGGCTCTAGTGCATGTACATCTCTGTCTTTATTCCCCTTTGGAAGCAATCAAACTGGCATCATCTGCCTGGCAGCAGCAGCTCCTCCAGCCTGGGAATGTGACTGGCAGTGCTGATTTCCAGAGGCTTCTGTGTCCCGGGGAAGCCAAAGCAGGAGCGGGTTGAACGGTGCTGGTGCTGCTGCTGCTCTGGGCCAGAGAGCCCCGGCTGGGCAGGGCACGGTGCCCACTGCCCTGCGGGCTCTTTCTCCTGCCAGAGCTGGGCACACCTGGGAAGAAGGCATGACAACTTGTAGGGAAACCAAGGGGTTTGTGGGACTACACTGCTCTGCACACACCCAGGCCACCTTGGCTCCCAAAAAGGTGAACCAGAGGAAAACAGCTGAAAATGTTTCATTTTGACCTTTCTTAACTTGCTACCAGAAGTTGCCAAAATGAAAGTTACCAAGTAGGGCCCGACGCCTGCTGCCAGCTCAGGCTTAGAAAGGAGGCAATACTGTATTTTAGTACTCCGTGCATAGGGAATCACTTCTCTAACACAGGCACACCCAGCAATCTCACTTACTAGTTTGGATCCGTGCAATTAAGACATATTCAATATTTTGCTGAAACTCAAAGGCTAAAGATTACCCCAATTTATCTGACGTATTTCAATCACTTCTCAGAATTTATTGGCATCAGAGTAGGAGCGTCCTGTAGGTCCCTGGTGTTCACTGTCACCAGTTCAGGAGGAGACCCATGCACAAAAGAACCTAAGACACAACTGGGCTTGCAAAGCAAATAATACATACCAACCCCTGGATTCCCAAAAATCTGCTGAGCAGGAGATGGAGATGGACCGCGGTACCTTGCAGCAGGGGCAGGTAGGCAGTGTATTTCCAGAACATACCCTGGATCAAAACAGTGTGCATCTCATCCTTCTCACCCCTCCACTTTAGAACCAGGCCTTATATCTCTAGCTCAAGAGTGCAACTTTCCCACTTCCAGCATCAGCTCACACACGGCCGGTGTGTGAGATGACACCATGATGGCTCACCATACCAACTCCCTGCCACCAAGGGCTCCGTTATGCATTGTTCCCCTTTCAAAGCTTGGCTGCCCACCCATGGACCAATATGTTGCTTCTCTTCCAAGGTTGTCCTGCCTTGACAGTATGATGCTTGTATCCCCAGTCATCTCTTCTGGTTTTGCTGAATAATAAGTTTTGCACCTTTAACACTTGTTCCAAGAGGGAAGGGGGAGAGAAGAAGCATGGAGTTTCTTTTCAGAAACTTCCCTCACTCCTCACACATTCCTGCTCCTGGACTGTGATGTCTGCAAATGGACAGACAGCAGGACAGAGCTCTCCTTTGCTTTTAGTTAGTTTTAGCTAGCTGAGGCAAAGAAATTCCCTGCACAGGGGTTTCCCCCCCCGCCCCCTTTTCTTTGGACCTGTTTAGACCTTCTCCAGACTGACCACCAGAAAAGCACCAGCAGCTCACACCTGTGACCCAAGGGGCTGGGCCTGGGCCGCGGCATTTCCAGCGCCGCAGGGACTGATAAGAGACTGAGTGAGCTGAGCTACAGCCCATGGAGGGGACTTTCTGAGTTTGTCCATTCTTTTGGAGCAGTAAGAGGTTTTATTGTTTAATATTGCTTAGGTTTTATTGCTTAAACAACAGGGTTTTTTTCCACTTTTCTCCATCTGAGGTATTTTTACCCAACTGCTTGAGAGAGAGGCCAATTGAATGTGCTTTCTAGAGGAATTCCTTTGGGGGTTCTCTCCCAGATTTGCCCTCAATCAGGACAAAGGGTCAAGTTCCCAGCTGCTAAACAACAAACTTTTCTCAAATGCCTTGTCCACCTGCTCAAACATGGATCAAATACAGCAGGGCCTTGGACACAGTTGTTTGAGAAATACTCCATTCCTCAAATTCCCCTTTACCAGTCAAGAGCATCCTAAAAATACTCCCTTCCCTTGAATGCATTCCAGCTACCTTCTTGGAATGACCTTTCTCTTTGTTCTTAAAGGTTAATGTGCTTGCCCACATTAAGCACTGCAAAGGGGAAATACAGGGTTCAGCACTGCCTAATAAAGCTAGGGGAATTCACAAGATTAAGCCCCACTTGTTACGCTTCAACATTTTCTCAATGCCTCTCCTTCCTTTACTGGGAATCAAACACAAGCATTTCACCAAAAAGTCCTGCAAGTGCTATTGATGAGATAAGTGCTATTGATAACATTGCAACTTTCTTTCTGAAATTAATGAAGAAAACATGGATTGCCTACTGAAATTATTCTGCTCCCTTCCAAATCAGTTCACTCCTCAAGCAAAACCCTCAGGCACATCCCCGATTCCCTCTCTCCCAGCAGCTCAGAGCTGCATTGCACAGCGCTTGCTGTGTGCCAGACAGCACAAAGCAGGCTGGCCTGGTGGCCCTGAATATTTCTGCAAAACACTCTGCATCTCACCCCTTTGCTCTGGCTCCGTGCAGAACTGCAGGATTGCCGGCGCTTCCTCCCACAGCTGCGTCAGGCACTGGCTCCTGCAGATGTGACCTGCCGAGCTGTCACTGCCTCCCGCCGGCCTCGCTTCCCCTGGCAGAAGTGCCGTGCCTGAAGGAGGCTGCCCTGTGCTCCAGCCTGCCCAGCAGCCCGGCTCCCTCCCCCGGTGCCCAGAGTGCTGCACACACTGCTGACCTTTCCCAGGACTTACAGGGCAGCCGGCAGAAGAGGAGGAATCCTCAGCCAGCCCAGCGGCCCTGGGCTGCCCTTCGCCTTGCTCTGCTCCCGGGCACACTCCAGACGGGCAATGCCTCCAGTCCGGGCTGTGCCCAGCACGGCTGCGCTTCCCCTCGGGAGCAGCCAGCTGCCAGCCGGGCTTTGGGAGCCGAGGATTCGCCCGCTCCCAGGAAGAGGCACCCAGGGCCCGGCTGCTGCCTCTTGCAGCTACAAGGGCCTCCTTCCAGCCTGCCTCTGCCGAGGCTCAGGCTGCTCCGGCCTCTGCCGGGGCTCTGCAGGGGCTCCGCCCCGGGCAAGGCCGGGCCCGCTCTCACCTCACAGGCGCTGACAGCTCTGCGCCACAGGAGACCTTCCCGAGCACCCTCCTGATCTTTCTGCTTTCTCACTTGAGCAAGGCTCTCCGTCCGCCAAAGACATTTCACTTAGGGATCCAAATCCAAGTGGCAGGAACCCAAATGCTCTCGAGTCACAGCTAAATGCCTGCATCTGCACAGGTGCTTGGGCTGCCCCATTCTTCCTTTGGTTTTTCCTACAAATGCCACTGCCCTTTCTGCCTCAACTAGAAATACCACACCTAGTCAAATCCAGCCAGTGGGTCATATTCCAAAGGCAGTATGGTCTGGAGAGAATGAATGAAGAAAAGCCTTCCCCATATTCAACCCATAAAAAAGAAGCCATTTGTGTGATTTAGCACCAATAAAAAACAACTGGTAATTCAGAAGGAAGTTTTCTGAAGGGATCAGCAGGAGGGGAATCTTCCATATGAGTTAAAGTATCAGAAACTTTATTAAATACTTTATTTACCTAATCCTAATTCATAATCCAATTCTATAATTCTTATCTATAATCCTATTCAACACAACAATCCTACTCTAGAATCCTACTCTACAGTGCTACAGTAAATTGCTTCTGGAGATAACATCTTGACACGAGTGTAATGTTCCTGTCTCCTAATTCTTCTTCATCTTCTTAACTGAGTTGATGAGTGGTGCCAGGGTGGATGCTGGCTTGGCTGTTGTCACAAATGGATGCTGTCCACAGGAGAAAAAAGAAAACAACAAAGAACAGTGAACCATGACTTTCCAAGCTCAGTCCTTCACAGACTCAATCAGGATTACTCTGGGCCATAAAAAGACCCAGAAAGTAGAACGATGGGACCATGTGCTCCCCAGTTGTCATGTGCAGGACCTTGCCATCACAGGCAAACCTGGCCCAGAATCCCACTCATCTCTTTATTGTGATGGCTTCATCTTGCTGGGATTTTTGCCCCACCAGTGCTCTAGAAATTGTGCTTTCTGTCCCTGGTGTTTCTTTCTTTCAGGAAACTCCAATGACTCTTTGAAAGACAGGTACTGTGCTGATTTTCACAGGGACAGAAAGCAGTGTCTACCTTTCCATGCCCTGCCCCTCCTGTGCTGGAGGGCACCTTCCTTTCCATCAGGGCCAGCCCAGTGGCACTGGGTCCTGCAGTTCCCTCTCTGCTACAACCTGGCAGTGACCCTGGGGCAGTTCCCCTCTGCTTGAGCGTGCCAGTCAGCAGATGGGGCTGGGACAAGTCCCTCCCAGCTGTCCCTGTTTGCGTGGCAGAAACCTCTAAGGGTGGGCTGGGGAGCAAAAACCAGGGCCCCTCAGAGGCTCAGAGTGAGCCCCCCACAGCCCCTCCTGCCCACAGCCAAATCTCTGACTGCTGGGCCAGGACTGGCTTCCTTGGGTTCCTCCACCACCATTTCATGTCTCTGTACCCTCATTGCTGTACTTTAATTCTTTTGCCATTAGATAAAACTGAACACCCCACCAAATTACAAAACAGGACAAGAGAAAAAAAGTCAGAAAACAGAGCAACTGTCCTTTCAGGAAATGCGGACAGATGTGGAGTTATTCAGTTTTGTGAAGAACAATCCCCAGGGAGACTTTATTGCCACTTTTCAAGACTTCAAAGTGGCTTTGAACAAAGTGGGGGACACCTTTTTTAACAGGGCCAGTTAGAATAGGATATGGGCAAATATTTAAACACAAAGGAGATCTAATCAGAGCAGGTCTAAGGAAGAACTTGTTTACTCAGAGCATGGTGCCACCCTGGCCCAGGTTTTCCCAAGAGCATTTAGGAGCCCCATCCCTGAACCATTCCACGTCAGGTGGCAAAGGGCTCTGAGCAACCTGATCTCTTTAAAGATGTCTCTGCTCATTGCAGGACACTTGGACCAGATGACCTTTACAGGTCTCTGCCAGCCCAGCCCAGTCTAGGATTCCTCACCATTCTCATCTGAAGAGCACCAAGAGTGGAGGTGCTCATCTGATGCCTTGGACTTCAGTGGAGGAGGAGCCCATCCCTCGAACACCGTTTCTCCTGCAGCCCCTTCACACTTTACCTGCAGGAGCTCCTTGGCAGACCAGCGCTCCTCCTCGTCTGTCTGCAGGCAGCAGCTCAGGAAGTCACGCAGCAAAGCTGAGAGGAGCTTAAGCTGCTGCAGCTTTGGGGTCCCTACTGTGGCTATCAGGCGTTTAGTCTGGAGAAAAAGAATACACAAGGCTCCATCTGCTGCTTTCACATCTCTAGGTTCTCTGCCAGATTTCCTTGTTTAACCTCTCTTTTTAACTTCTGTGGCCTTCACAGCCTCCTGCCAAGGTTTCAGGCATGTTTCCCAGTGAGAAGAAACTGCACAGTGGGTTAGGTTCCTCTCTAAAAACCACAATTTTAGAAACTTTGTTGGGTTTGGGTTTCCTTCATTTCTGGAAAGATAACAGCAGTTCTAAGATGCTTGTTTCCTGTTACTGGGCCATCTCCACAGACAAAAGAACTGGAACCACTTATAACCCAAAGGCAAGTGTTGCCTGAGAATGGAGTTTGTTTGCATGTGGCAAGGCTTGAGTTCTCCCACTGATGCAACCAAAACTACAGCAGATGCTGATGTGTTGCAGGGACATTCTTAGGAGGGGACCTTGGTGAAAGTAGTTCCAGCAGATGGTCATGGGATTTTGTCCAATGGCATGCAGGACATGGGACAGGTGAGAAAGACAGTGGGATCAGAGAGTATTTGCTCCGTACCGTGCCGGGACTTCGGTTCCAGTAAGGAGGTCCTCGTTCTACCATTTCAATTCCCACAATTCCAAAAGACCAAATGTCCACTTTGGGGCCATACGGTTGACCTGTCACCACTTCAGGCGCCATCCACCAAGGAGTCCCGGCTACCGAGCACCGTCTGCTCTGCTCAGGGGTGAGCTGAGTAGAGAGGCCAAAATCAGCTGAGGAGAAAGCAAAATACTGGTTTTATTTTAATTCTTTGCAATTAGGAAACCAAGGAAAAGAATTCCCCAGCAGAAGTTTGAATATGTGCTGTTGAATCTCCTGGCATTGGTGTCTTAAAAAATCCCGCCATTTTTTACACTGCCTCCAGCAGTGGCTTTTGTTCTTTTGAAATTTTAGACTTGTAGTTCCCTCCCTCTGAAGGGATACACACAGAGCAACGCCACTCTTGACTGCTTGTTCCGTGTCATACCTCTGTACATGTTGCAACCCTGTCACATGCTCACAGTAGGTGCCCCTGCACTGCCAGCAGCTCCAATTTTGGGGAACTGGCCGTCACTCAAAGCAGCCCCACATCCCTGGAATGCTGCACCTGACCAAGAATATACTGACCCAACTTGACAGAGCCGTCAGTTCTGAGAAGGATGTTGTCGCTCTTCACGTCTCGGTGGATGACATGGTTTGAGTGGAGAAAATCCAGTCCTCACAGGCACTGAGAGAGAAAACAGAAACAGGAGGGCAAAAAGAAAGAAAAACACAAGAAAGGAAACAATCTAAAAGATTCCCTCTCCAGGGGAATGGGGAGTAATGGCAGAACACAGTGCCATTGAGTGGAAGAGCTTGCTCCTCCAGCACTTGCGGAGCAGGACCTTTCTAAGGAAAGGCATGTCAGCTTTTAAAAGAGCAAGAGCACCTGCTCTTGTAGATTGTCCTCTGCAAACCAGCCAGGATGACCACTGCTGCAGTGGATGTGCTCAGAAATAAACAGCATTTTACTGTCGGAACTCAGGACATCCCTCTGGGAGTCTGGAGTTTCCTGGGACCCTTGCCAGGAGGCTCAGAGACCCTGGCACACAGATGGTATAGGGATAAAGTATTCACAGAGTGTAAATGTAGGTTTTAGGATTTTTGGTATAGGGGTTTCTGGTGACAAGATGGAGGGATCTGGGCGTGTCTAGCCTTTCTTCTTCTTCTCTACCTCCATCTTGTCTGGTGATGTTGGCACTTTTAGATTGGTCTAGAGTAGAAACTCACTGTCTAGCGTAGATGGTAGGTATTGGAAAATAACTGTAAATATTGTACACGTAGTTTGTAATATATAAAGATAACACCGCCCTGGGGGAGGGGGAGCGCCTCTGACTGTCCTGCTGAATGGATCTCAGCTGGACAGGGAGAAAGAATTTTATAGATAAGATGTAATAAACAACCTTGAGACCGAAAAATGAAGAGCCCTGACTCCTTCTTCGAGCACCGGGCTGGGAAAAGAAACTTTTGAACTTTTTCGGGGTCACTCTGACCGGCTAGAGAGAGAGAGAGACCCCGACATTTTACCTGCACTCCTATTCTTTTTAGCTGAGGACTGAGAGAAATGAGTCTCTCTGTTTTTTTTCTTTGCCGTTCGTTTCAAATTACTGCCACCAGCATCTTTGCTTTCACAGGCAAGGAATGCAGTGAAGACAGGCAAAAGTTTAGCAAGATGCAGAACAGAAAATACAAGAGGAAGAGCGAGAGTTCAACAGCAGGAGATAAGAGTACAAGAACTGAGTACAGTGAGTGCAGGGGCACTGGCAGGCATTTCACTTGAGATGCTTTCATTTGCCCTCAGCATACCAACCACACAGAAACCAAGCTTGGCACATGAAATCCCTCCATCTCTGAGCCCCTGTTTCCCAGACAATCCTGCCCAAGCCCTCAGAAGCACAGATGGGATTGCTGACCTCCCGACTGATGGCTGCCACCTCAACTTCAGACAGGAAGGTCTCACTAATGACATCACTCAGGGCACCTCCATCCATGTACTCCATAACCAGCCAGAGTTCCTCACCCAGAAGGTGGCTGAAAGAAGGAAACAAGGGCATGGAGAGGAACATCCATGGCTAGGATAATTTTTTGCTTCCGGATTTCTTGTTTCCAGGTCCCTTTGGGACTAGGACAGAATACAAGGAATAGACATTCCCTCTCGGCTGTGCATTGTTTGCAATCTCTGCAGTCTGAAGAAGAAAGGCACAGCTGTGAAAAAGGAGATGTCTTAGATGGGCAGCAAGTGAAAAGTGCAGTTTAGTAACAACCCAGATAAAAACCCTGTCACACGTGGTGTTTCTGGAAATAAGCACCTAGTCCTCCTGGCATGCAAAGCAATGGCAAAGAGGGGCAACGATCTAAGGGAAATCCACTTTAGGATGGTTCACCAGCATTTAAGAAACTTTAAAAAACCAATCCTGAGAAAATGTGAAGGCAGTGAACTTTGAGGGTATTGCCTTAGGAAGACACAGCTGATCCAGGTTCTGAATAATTTTTGAATAATTTTCAAACTACATTTTCCAGGGAAAACTCATGCAGACAACATGCACTCCCTTTTAATCCATTGGAGATGAATAAAGAAATATTAATAAATAATAATTACAGCTCTTCTTTCTGCCACTGACCAAACTGGGTTTTTAACCTCTCATGTTTGCTGTATGTAAATGCACATCCATGGGGTAACACCATGACCTCTCACCTGTCAAAATAGTTCACAATACTGGGATTCCTATACTTCTTCATGATCATGATTTCATTAACGGTTAATTGCTTCCTCTTCAGTCCTTGAAGATTTATTTTCTTTATGGCCACCTAAAATGACATTGAAAATCAGTAACTTGAGAAGCTGGTGGCACGAAACCACAATGCACATGGAACAATTGATTTTGCAATGACACAGCTGAGCTGTGCCAAACTGCCTTGTGATTAGGCACTGCAGTAATTAGGAGCTGACATTCCAACAGCCCATTCCAACAGTCATTTTTCCTTGGAGGCAGTTACAGGATTCATGGGGCCACTGACATTTTGCCTTGTCCACTTGGTAACAGTGGTGTCTCAGCTATCACCACCAAATCTCTGACCACACTCTCTGCTTCTTTGTTTGGGATTCAGAAGAAGTAATCCATGCCTTAATACTCTATGGATACATCTTGGGCTATGGGCAGGGCTAAGGGCTTTTAGGGACACCTTGCAGATCTCTCCCTACATGCAGTTCCCAAGTGCACACTGCAGGTGGCTAAGGAACTACCAGTAACTTTCAGATGTATTTGCTGGCAGCCAGAAATGAGAATTCAGGACTCTGAAGCTGTAGCCCCAAAGAGCAGGGAGGTGCTCTAAAGCACCACCCTTGTTTTGGCAATAGAGAGCAAGTGAGCGCCTCCTTGTCTGGAAGGAACCGCTGCCCTCTGTGCCTTCCTTCTGGCACCTTTGGATGACAAAACCTACCCAGATGTATTTTGCAGGTTGCTACCGGTCTATGCTTCTTGTGCCTTTTCAGCATAGCTCTACCCAAAGCTCCAGCCACAGCTCACACCAGAGGGGAAAGCCCTAAAGTGCAGCAGAGTCTGCAGGGACTGTTGAATTTACCTCTCCTCATGTGGCATTGCTGAGTGTTCTAACCACCCGTCCAAAACTCCTAGAAACAAAACAGAAGCAGAGAAAGGATAAGCTACTTAGCTCCTAGAGTGAAAGCCAGCCCAAACAGGAGATCTCTGCTTTAAATGTCAATAACTGCAGGATGCAGGAGGACTCTGCCAGAAGGCAGAAGATGCATTTTCTTCTCAAGTGCATGGGCACTGGGCCTGTTCCTGGAAGCGCTGGGGTTCAAACTTCTAAAGGGAGTTTATTTTTTCCTCTTGCGTTCAGCTTTCTAAATGGTGTGGTTCCTATCCTGACCATAGAGTGTTTCCTTCTGCAACCAGGGGAAAGGAAATGTTCCTTGGAACTGTTATTTCACAGCTTTGATAGGGGGTAGGTTGTTCTTTCACGCAAGCAGATTTCTTCTTTTTTCATTTAGTGGGGCAGTATGATTTTGAGACATACAAAAATGCTAAAGAAATTAACACTGAGCTCTTCTACACTTGAGAGACAAGGAGATCTTCCAGGTCCTGTTCCTTGATGCAGGCAAGACCTCGGCAGCATTGTTGTTGATAATGTCTTCTGAGCGCACACAAATTCTGAGCAGCACTGAGAGATGGGACAATCTATCCCCAGTGTGTGAACATGTTTGCAGCTGGCCTGACTTCACGCTGGATAGACATTCCACCAGAAAAACACCTGGCCCATGGCTATGCAGGAGTAACTGTGGTTGGACTCACCCACTGCCAATATGTTCCTTTTCAGTGTAGTTCATCACAGGATTTTCTGGGTTCACCATTCTCCCTGAGGGAAACAGAATGCAAGATGCTGACTTTAAATCAGACATCCCAGCTTCCAGGAGATACTAAAGGCAGCCCCACTGTCTGGGGCTCTGAGCCCTTTTTGGTCAGCTGGGTAACAACAACCACAACAGCAACAGGACAGGCAGCCCTGCAGTGCAGATGGCTGGCACAGAGACTGATTTTGTACAGTCCTTTGAAAAGTTCTTTTGATAGAAAACAAAGCACAGGGAGATGCATTTCCAAGAGAGAAGGACATCTTCTCCACCTTTCAGCAGTTTGCCAAAAGAATTCCTTTCTGTTTGTAAACCAGATCAGCTCATGCTATAACCAATCCCAACGGAGCTTTCAGCATCAGGACCCCCACCTGTTTTTGAGCAGGCTGAGCTCAAAGGTGCCCCTCTCCCAGCTAAGGAAGGCTCCAGCCTCTGCAGTCCCACCAGCCCTCAGGGACAGGGCAGCTAGCTTAAGAAGGCTGGCAAAGCCCAAGCATGAGCACTGACAAGCAGTGGGAAGAAGCCACAGCCAGCCTGAGCCCCATACAAGCTGTTGCCCCCATTTAGGACACAACAGAATGGGCTTTGAGATCAGCCACCTGAGGTGCAGATTAATTGCCTCTTTGTCCCAACAGGTGATGATAGACACAGAATCCACTGGGCTCTGGTCTCAGCCTCACCAGGTCTTATCTGAGAGCACAGCACTGGCAGCTCTTACGGGCTGAAGAACCAGACTCATTGGGTCGTGCTGCAGAATCACAAAGGACTTGATGTGTTTTCCTAGAGACTGATCTGAGCAGGGCTTGGGCCAATGGGTAGGATTGTAACAGTCACGGGAAAGAGTGGGAATCAGGTATGAAAAAGTTCCATGGATCTGAGGAATATACCGTGGGTGGGCTGGAGGCTCTCTCCTGAGAAATGCCTGCAGTACAGTTTTATCTGATCACGCTACTTGGATGTGTCTCTTGGGCACATCTTGATAAGCATAAAACTAGAAGAATAAATAAAGGTTGTTATAAAAGTATCTGTTTTTTCTTTGGGGGCACATGGAAAACACCTCCTGCTCTCTATCTGTCCTGTAACCTGTAAAACTCTGTCCCTCGGGCTGTTGTTTGAGTCCACTCCAGCTAGCTATGGACCCTTGCCCGCACTTCTTACATGCATGAAAACAAAAGATGAGAAGCGCTCTTCTCCACATGGGAACCTCTCCTGTTTACTGGCTTGGGAAGGGAAACTTCAGACCCTAGCAACCTCCCAGGCAGAAAAAAAGGCATTGCCATTTTGTAGGGGACTTTTACCAAAGGGAATGGGGACGCGGGAAGAGTACTGCAGCCAATGGGATACCATTGAGGCGGGGCAAGGGGAGGGGTAACCAGGGGGCAGACCACCAGGGGGCATAGGGCACCTGGGGTGAATGAGGGAGAAACCATGTGGTGGGAGAAGGGAAATAACAATCCAAGTGACATAACATACTCAGTGCAAATTTCAAATCACCCAGTGCAACACAACAACTAAATAAACTATTTAGTGCAATACAACAGTAACTTGATGTTCTTTCAAAATAGTTATTGTTGAAAAAAATATAGCGTTCTCTTATTGACAAAAATAAAGCATTCTCATGAAAATAAACTGCAGATGTAGTAGTGGTAACAGTAACAGGCATAAAAATGGTATCAGCAAGGCATGGGGCAGAAGGGCTCCTTCATGATGTAGAAAAATCAACTCCACCAAAAAAAACCCCCCAAGCCAAGAACAAAAAAGCCCAAAACACAACCAAAACCCCCACAAAAACAAAAAACAAAAGGCTCCCAAAAAAAAACCCAACCAAACCACAAAACCAACCCCCCCTTAAAAAAAAACAAATCCCCAACAAAAAAACAAAACTCAAAACCCAGTCAATTTCTTTGAAGTTTTTTTGCTCTGATGACTGGTTGGAAGTCAGGAGTCTAAGGGGAATTTAGGAAGCTGAAAATTCTGTTCAGTTTGGCCACTAGCACACAGGACTTGCCTAGATCATTTGCTAGGTCACAGCCTTCTGCTGATCCAAGAACAATCCCTGCTTCAGCCTTTAGCAGAGAGGAAAGCTCAGACAAACCCAAGCCAGTCCCAGGTGCCCTCAGAGGCCGCAGGAACACCCAGAGCGCTCTCTCACTGCCTCGGAGCACAGCACTTCCTCTGGGGAGTCCTAAATGGCCCTGTGACACCAAACTCTGGAGGAGCATTTGGTACAGCTATGCTGACACCTGCACACAACACACTGTCCCTCAGACAAGAAACACACCAGACGTACCCAGAAGCTCCAGGTACCCCTTCTCAGTCTGCTGTTTCGGAGAGACAAAGGAACTGCCCGAGCTCAAGTTCCCAGGTTTGACAGAAGGGCTTCCTTGAGGTAATGCTGCTGCGGCAGCAGGTTCAGAGCCCATGATGTGCTGGTCCTGTAGCACTTCTGCTGGGCACTGTTCCTGTGCCTCACTCCTAACTTGGGGCCCTTCATGGCCAGACATTCGCTGGAAGTCTTCGCTGGCTTCATGGTGAGATGTCAACACTTGCACCTAAATGAAACAGAACAAAGCAGTCAGACACTACAGCTTGTCCCTGTCAGCCAGGAGTCACCGACTGTGAGAAAAGGGAAAGGACAGATCGACAAGGGATAAATACAGCTTGTTTCAATCTTTCATCTGGGTCAACATGTTCCTCTGTAAAAACACCTCAAGAAACAAAGAGAGGAGGAACAGGCCAGCAGGAATCAATTTGGATGACTGCTGGCCAAAAGGCCAAAGGACAAGTCCCACTATCCAGGGCAGCAGTAGAGAATCAGCACACCAGGAAATGTCCTTCAGAGTGACTGTGCTACACTCTACCTCAGGATGGCACTCAGAGGCATCACCCCACTCCCTGTTGCTCTGCACTGGAAAGGCAAGAAGGGCAGAAACCACCAGTTTGGTGACTGCAGTGACTGCATCCCTCTTTCACTCACTTCTAGAGCCTCAGGGAGGCAATTAAGTTTCTCTCTGACAATTTTCATTTCTTCCTCCAGCCTCTTCTCCCTTGCCTTGTTGCCAGCCTCAGAATCCTGCAACTCTGCCTGCACATGGTCCTTATTAGTCTGTAAACAAGAAGGGAGAGGATGTTTCAGGAGTGGAGTAGCTGCCGCTCTTTCACTCACCTGCTTTTGTTGATCGCCCCTCTGCTGATGGAGATTCTCCTCTTGAATTCTTCTCATGTCATCCTTGTTCTTTCTCCTCACTGCCATGATGTCACTCTGAGCTTTGGGCAGCTCTGCTTGTGCCTCTGCCTTGATGTTCTGTACACACAAATGCAGAGCAAGTGACTGGGAGCTGCCATCAGGCTCAGCTTTTTCTTCTTGCAGCCTCAAAATCACATTTATTCAGCCAAATCTTTCTGCTTCCCTACCCACATCTGCTTCTAATGGAACCCTCCTGTCCCTGTGCTGTTCTTGGCATGTTCCAAGGCTCTGTGCTTCCAGTGCCTTTGGGACTCCTGCTCTCCTCAGTCCCAAGAGATCCATTTTATGCCCCTCTTCCTGCCCTTCCCTCTGTCACCTGGCCAGTCAGGCTTACCTGGCCATTCTCCTGTGGCTCTTCCACCTGCTGCCTGCATTGCCCTTCCTGCTCTCGGGCTGGGAACAGCTCTCCCTGAGTCTGACATGGCATCTCTGATAAAGCAGTCTGCTCCTGCTCTTTCTCTTGAAGGATCTGCACAGAAAGCAAGAGAAGATGGGTTTCAACTTTCCATATGACCTTTGTGGGCCAAGACTCAAGGACTGATGGGCTCACACATTCCCAAAGCACTGTTACTGCTGCTCTGCTGGGTCATTCTCTGCCCATGGGGAAACACAGATTCCAAAGTGACCCTGGCCCTACCATCAGGGTCCACCTGGGACTGAAGCTCCAACAGCTTCTCAGGCAGCTGACAGGGAAGGTGTGGCATTTCTCAGGGGTCTGGTGAGGGCCTCCCTCTTCTTCTGCCATGTCCAGTTTGTCTTTCAGTGGTGACTGACACCCCGCCCTGTCGCACAGCTCCATCCTGGCTCTGCAGGTGCCTTCCTGCGGGAGCTCACCCCTTGTGAGATACACTGTGGGAGTTCATGTGCTCTTCAGTCCTGTACCAGCATTTCTACCTTTCTGACATCTACACTCTTGTTAGAAAACCTGGTCATTCAGGAGATGAGGATGCATGCAAAGATCTCTGATGGAGGTCAGAGAGCCTCTATGGCCACCTAAGTATGTGAAAGAGAACCAAGGTGTTTCTTCTCCCTCTTTTGTCAACTGAGAATTCTGACCAGCAGTAAGAGAGACTCTCCTAAGGCCCCAATAACAAATGCATTTACACAGCCCTGGGGATTTCAGTGAAGGAAACCATGTGTCATATAATGCATGGCATGTATGACCAGAGTCACTGAACACCAGCTAAATATGGAATTGTTCCACCTCTCTAGAACAAGCAGAAATTTAAAGAATTTACTGGGGACTTCAGGACAGAAGAGGCCAGAGGAGGAAAACAACTCTGATGGGAAGAAACCATCCTATCTAGAGGGGGAAATATCTCTGCCTGCTCAGAATCTGTCCAGGGAATGTGTCTCTAATCCTCTCCTGAAAGGAATGTTTTAGGTGAGCTTTGCACCTCAACCTGCCTTGGACCAGAGCCGGGAAGATTCAATTATGTTAAACGTTACATAGATAGATAGAGAGATAGATACATAGATAGATAGACAGATCTCATTAGTATTATCTCTCTTTACTGTCCTCTCTGTTGCTACACACATCAAAACTTGGTAGCCAGTGTCCCACTCAGCAGCAATCCTGAGATTGCTCTCCTGTTGCTAAATAAAGCACACTCTTGGGGAATCTGAAGCATGCAGGTCCTTATGGAAAGTGATCAGACCCAGAGCATTGCACTGGGAACTGCACTCTTTGTGCATCTGTGCTCGAGCACGTTCTTCTCTTGGACTCGACCACACTGACGGTGCTAAAGAAGCTGTAATCAGAAATAAAGCCCAGCCCCTGCCAGCTCCTCTGATCTCTGAGGAGCAGCTGGAATGCAAGGGCATTGATCTCGTCCTCAATTCCCAAAGTCAACACACACTGATTCCCTGGGCGACAGAAAGTCACAGGCACTGTTAAGCTCAAAGTGATACTGGCAGGCCTGAAGCCACAAAAGCTCCTTCTGCATCAAGATCCCTGCACCACACGGTGTGTTCTCATGGAAAAATACTACATTCGCCAGAAGTGACACATTGGAATAAAAAAAAATTAACAGTCTGAGTGCTGTATAAGGGCAGGAAATAAGGAGGAAAAGCACATTAGTTGGGAGAAAAAGAAAATGAACAAGCATCCTCCTCTAAGCGAAGCAAAAATTAACTATGAATAAAGAGGCGGAAAGTCAATTCTAAAAGTGGCTAAAATATTTGGATGCACGGAGGAGATTCTGAAGGTCTCTCACGAGCCTCATGTTGTCCAGGCTAAATCTCTCTCAGCAACACCTCACTGGCCTTGTGCTCCACTCCCTTGCCCAGCTCTCGTGGCCTTCTCTGCACACGCTCCAGCCCCTCCATCACTTTCTGCTTCCCAGGGCCCACAGCTGCACACAGCACTCCAGCTGTGGCCGCAGCGCTGCCCAGCACAGGGCGACGCTCACTGCCCTGCTCCTGCTGCCCCACTGCTGCTGACACAGGCCACAATGCCATTGGCCTTTTTGGCCACCTTGCTTCTCGCTGCCTATTCAGCAGCTGCTCCAGACTGGCAGCACCCCAGCTTCTTTTGGCCCATGCAGCTCTCCAGGCACAAAGTTGCCCATATGACTTAAAAGACAGCATCCACCCTTTCAACATGGCCTTCTCGTTCTACAATCGAAACTTCTAAAGAGATGTCATTAAATGAATAGGAATAGAATTCTCAGTCATTTTGACTAAATTTAAATGGGCTAATTCTATTATTTGGGAAATTTCTCTTAGTTCAGTGCTCCCCTCTGGCTGCCATCAGCAAGTAACATTTTCTCTGCAAAACTGAGTTGGCAGCTCTTCAGGGCTCTGAGAAGCAATTTAGGAAATATCCACTTATGCCTTTGTTATTTTTGTTGAAGGCATGAAAATGGATTTTCTTTTGGCCTTCCTTGCTGGCCCTCTACACTCTATTGCTACTGGCCAAGCTGACAGCTCACTCTATAGTTTTTAATACCAGGAACATGAAATCTTCCTTTCTCACTCACCTCATGATCAGCACTGCTGAATAGACGCTTCACGTGACCTATAGTGGGCAGGGGAAAATGAACCAGATGCAGTGAGAAAACTGCCTGGGCTGCTGAATCCCACAGAACAAGTCAACTCAAACAGAGGCTATTTCCCGTTTCTCAGCTTCTCTCCAGGAGACACATTTCATTCACACAGTGAGCAAAGGATCAGGACAATTTTCTTGGTTGTGCCTACTCTTTGGCCTGTTTTGCCAGTAAATTAATACAAAGATGACCAAGAAAATGCAGAGTCTTCTTTAACACTCGATGCTCCTGTTCTAGCAAACACATAAAACAGCTTCTAAAATACTCTCCTTTAGGTTCTTTTCAAAAAAATCAGCTGCATACACTAATTCTCATTAACTTGCTAAAAACAGTGTCCCAGAAAAGCTTCCCCAAGATCCCCCTGAGCTGTGGCAGTTCTATTGTGAAACAGCACAGCAGCAGCTGCAGGGTTCAGGAGCAGACACTCACTGCTTTGGAGTTTGCATTTCATTGGAAAAGGGAAAATCACTTTTTTAGCACTCAGTAAAAGATCACGTTAGACAGTCAAATCCCTTCATGACAAAATTTAGAAAGAAAGAATCGTAGGAACAACTGCAGAGTTTTTAGAAGGCCCTCCAAGAAGATCTTCCAGTCTACATTTTCAAAGCTGTCTTGCTGTCCCAGCAAACTGAGGAAATGACAGACTCTGCTGCCACAAACTCGCCCGTGGAGGGAACGGAATCCCTGACAGTTCCCTTGCAAATGCTGCCCCTGTGGCTACAGACACCCCCTTTTTATCTGAACCTGTTGACAGGAGCTTTACCAAACCAGTGACATTCCTAATGCTCTTTCTGTTTATAAATCAGAACCTCAGTCACTAAGGAAGAGCTGGAAGACATACAAAAATCGCTCTGGTTACACCAATGGAAAATCTCTACTTACGTGCCAAGTGAGTCAGGAAATATACAGAATAAGTAAAACCATAAGCTGCAAAAAGTGCAGGACCAAGTCGCTCAATCATTGTAGCACTGCTCTGCAAGTTGGCAGGCTGTGCTCTAACAGTAGAAAAAGCAAGGCTCTTGTCAGTGCGTTCACTGACAAATGCCTCAATCAGTAGGATGCTCCTACACTGAGCAAGCTCTAGGGCTGCTCTGACACTGAGGCCTTCCATACACCAAGGCAACCTTCTGATGTCACCACGATGACATGGCAACCATGCCCTGACATCGCAAAGCAAACGCTCTATATTGGTATGTGAATTTATGCCAAGCAATAACCAACCTTCCTTACAGCAAACAGAAAACAGCCTGGGAGCTTCTCCTCCATCACAAAGCAGTAAAAATTCCCCTCGTGGGCCAAATCTTGTTGTTCAAGGGATCCAAATGTAACTCCAAGAGTGCACAAAGCACCTACAGCCTGTACCCCAACTGAGCACTCGGTTGGGACCCAGGCAAAGGAAACCAGACCAAGAAAATGGCCCACAGCATTTCACATCTGAGAAAGGACCCCTTTTTTTTACTTTTTAAAGGTTTCTTAAACCTTAACAAAGGACTGAATAAGGAAAGATTGCAGCACTGGGAGTCTTCATGACTAGCCGCCACACGCTCATCTACAAAAGGGGTACTCTGCCTTTCATACCCTTAGCCCCTCCCAACGTTTTGTCAGTCAAATCTTTCTCTGCTGTCCATTGCTGGAGATTACCTTCTTACATCTTGATTGGAGGTCAGGTGTTGTTAAGCCGCGCCTCCTGGTCACAAGCCAGCCCTCCCCAAAAGCCCTGACTACCAAGGCTATTACAAGGGGATAAGAAAGAGGACTATGGGAGGACATATTTTAATAACATCACTTCACATCTGAACATCCACATAACATCTATCTCTTAATTGTGAGAGCCAACTATTTCATTACTCACCTATAGCACACAGAACCAGAAGAGAAGGCACTGTGGGCATAACAGATGAAATCATTCCTAACAAATCTTCCCACATATTTGCACATTAATTGGACATGCCCCGGACACCTGTGGATGTATACCTCTGCCTTTCTTCCCCATTCGGAAGTAGTCCAACTGGCAACTTGTGGGGAAACCAAGGGCTTTGTGGGGGCTGCAGTGCTCTGCACGCACCCTTGCCAACTGCAGCACAGAGCTTTGGTGCCTAAAAAGAGCAACCAGAGGGAAACAGCTGGAAAAGGTTTCATTTTGTTCTTTCTTACCTGCTAACAGAAACTGTCAAAATGAAAGTTACCAAGCAGGGCCTGATGCCTGCTGCCAGCTCAGAGTTAAAAAGGAGGCATTACTTTATTTCAACGCTGGGAGCATGGGGAATCACTTCCCTAAGCCCTGCACACCCAGCAATCTCACCTACTAGTTTGTATCCATGCAACTAAGATATATTCAATACTTTGCTGAAACACACAGGCTAAACATTACCCCAAATTTATTGACATATTTCAAACACTTCTCAGAATTTATTGACATCAGAGTAGGAGCGTCCCCTATGTCCCTGGTGGTCATTGCCACAGGTTCAGGAGGAGACTGATGCACAAAAGAACCAAAGAGAAAACTGGGCTTGCAAAGCAAATTAATTCCATCAGTTGCAGTAGCAAATAATACATACCGACTGTTGGGGTCTCTAGCTTGTCAGAGTGACCCTGAGAAAAGTTGGAAATTCCCTTTTCCTTGCCTGGCGCTTGAAGAAGGAGACAGGGCTCCTTCTTCTTTCTCAGTCTCAAGGTTGTTTATTGTATCTTATCTATAAAATTATATCTCCTGTCCTGCCAAGGTCTGCTCAGCAAGACAGTCAGAGGCATTCTGCCTGCCCCCAGGGTGGTGTTATGTCTTTATGCTAAAAACTACGTGTACAATGTTTACAATTACTTTCCAATACCTATAACCTATGTTCGACAGCGAGCTTCTACTCTAAACTAATCTAAATGTGCCAACAACACAGCAGAAGATGGAGGCCAAGAAGAAGAAGGAGAAAGGGAGGATACGCCCAGATCCCTCCATCCCGCCCCCTGAACCCCCATTCTAAAAACCCCAAAATTTACTTTTTCACCCCGTGATAAATTCACTATCTTTCAACTTAATTTATTGTGGCTTGCAGATCTTCATCTAAGGTTGGTAACTTGCTCCACAGGTCATAATCACAACCACAAGCATTTCTGTGCTCTTTTCCTGGGTCTCTGAGACCCCTGGCAGGGGTCTTGGCTGCTCAGGACAGCCAGAGGGATGTCCTGGGTCCTGACAACCAACCCCTGGATTCCCAAAAATCTTCTGAGCAGGAGAAGGAGTAGGAGTGTGGTGCTTGGCAGCAGTGGGAGGTAGGCAGTGCACTTCCAGGACATCCCTTGGATCAAAACCATGTGCATCTCGTCCTTCTCACCCCTCCACCCCAGAACCAGGCTTGTATCTCCTGCTCAGGAGTGGAATTTTCCCAGTTACGACATCAGCTCACACATGGCTGGCTGTGAGATGAGGCCATGATGACTCCATGACTCCCTGCCACCAAGGGCTCCATTATACATTGTTCCTCTTTTTTCAAAGCTTGACTGCCCACCGATGACCAACATATTGTTTCTCTTCCAAGGGTCAAGTCCCCCCCTGTTAAACAATACACTTTTCTTCATTGTCTTGTCAACCTGCTCAAACAGGGATCAAATATGGCAGGGCCTCAGACACAACTCCGGTTCTTTACACAGTTGTTTGGGAAATATCCCATTCCTCAAATTCTCCTTTGGTGGTCAAGAGCCTCATAAACCTCATAAACCAAGAGCCACCTTCCCTTTGAATGCATTCCAGCTACCTTCTTAGCAGGACCACTTTCCTTATTCTCAAGGCCAAGATAGCCACTTGCACACAGTAAGCACTGCAGTGAGGGAGTACAGGGTTCAGCACTGCCTGTTAAAGCTAAAGGAATTCACAAGACAAAACCCTATTTGTTACACTTAATGCCTTGCCTTCCTATTCTGGGAATCAAACACAAGCGTTTCATCAATACATCCTGCAAGTGTTCCTGCTGAGTGAAGCCACATTGCTGTGTCAATAAAGCAGCCAGGACTCTGGTCATGCAGAAAAAGCCAATTCTTTATTCACATCACTCATTTTTATACGTTTCATAGACCTCATGTTCAGCTCCAACTGGCTGGTAGTTTTCTTGCCTCACAAATCATTAGAAGGTTAGAAGGTGTTTTGTGTGTACATGCTAAGACTCTCTTTTTAAGACTCACACTTACACAGGTGATCACATTTTTCTTTTGTGGATGTTCATGAGACAGATTTCTTGTTTATTAGAGATGCAAACAGTTTTCCCAGCACAACAGCTTGTTGTGCTAAGTGCACTCATTCTCATGACTTTTCCTATGAGAAGTTAGCTGGCTGCAGGTAGAAGACACAACAGGCCAGATGGGAATTTAGCAGACCAAGGCCTGATTTTAGAAGGCCTTTCTGTTCTACTACTCCTACCTGTGTGCAACAGAAATAATTGAAGAAAACACAGATTCCCTACTGAAATTATTCTGCTCCCTTCCAAATCAGTTCACTCCTCAAGCAAAACCCTCAGGCACATCCCCGATTCCCTCTCTCCCAGCAGCTCAGAGCTGCATTGCACAGCGCTTGCTGTGTGCCAGACAGCACAAAGCAGGCTGGCCTGGTGGCCCTGAATATTTCTGCAAAACACTCTGCATCTCACCCCTTTGCTCTGGCTCCGTGCAGAACTGCAGGACTGCAGGCGCTTCCTCCCAGAGCTGTGTCAGGCACTGGCTCCTGCAGATGTGACCTGCCGAGCTGTCACTGCCTCCCGCCGGCCTCGCTTCCCCTGGCAGAAGTGCCGTGCCTGAGGGAGGCTGCCCTGTGCTCCAGCCTGCCCAGCAGCCCGGCTCCCTCCCCTGGTGCCCAGAGTGCTGCACACACTGCTGACCTTTCCCAGGACTTACAGGGCAGCCGGCAGAAGAGGAGGAATCCACAGCCAGTAAATACCAACAGTTCCGACAGACTCTGCTGCACTTGAGGGCTTCCCCCTCTGGTGTGAGCTGTGGCTGGAGCTTTGGGTAGAGCTGTGCTGAAAAGGCACAAGAAGCACAGACTGGTAGCAAACCTGCAAAATACATCTGGGAAAGTCTTTGTCCTCCTCAGCTGCCAGAAGAAAGGTACAGAGGGCAGTGGTTCCTTCCAGACAAGGAGGTGCTCACTTGCTCTCTTTGCCAAAACAAGGGTGGTGCTTTAGAGTACCTCCCTGCTCTTTGGGGCTACAGCTTCAGAGTCCTGAATTCTCATTTCTGGCTGCCAGCAAATACATCTGAAAGTTACTGGTAGTTCCTTAGCCACCTGCAGTGTGCACTTGGGAACTGCAAGTAGGGAGAGATCTGCAAGGTGTCCCTAAAAGCCCTAAGTCCTGCCCATAGCCAAAGATGTATCCAAAATATTAAGGCATGGGTTACTTCTTCTGAATCCCAAACAAAGCAGCAGAGAGTGTGGTCAGAGCTCTGGTGGTGATAGCTGAGACACCTCTGTTACCAAGTGGATAAGGCAAAATGTCAGTGGCCCCATAAATCCTGTAACTGCCTCCAAGGAAAAATGACTGTTGGAATGGGCTGTTGGAATGTCAGCTCCTAATTACTGCAGTGCCTAATCACAAGGCAGTTTGGCACAGCTCAGCTGTGTCATTGCAAAATCACTTGCTCCATGTGTGTTGTAGTCTCGTGCCACCAACATCTCAAGTTACTGATTTTCAATGTCATTTTAGGTGGCCATAAAGAAAATAAATCTTCAAGGACTGAAGAGGAAGCAATTAACCGTTAATGAAATCATGATCATGAAGAAGTATAGGAATCCCAGTGTTGTGAACTATTTAGACAGGTGAGAGGTCATGGTGTTATCCCATGGATGTGCGATTACATACAGCAAACATGAGAGGTTAAAAACCCAGTTTGGTCAGTGGCAGAAAGAAAAGCTGTAATTATTATTTATTAATATTTATTTATTCATCTCCAATGGATTAAAAGAGAGTGCATCTTGTCTGCATGAGTTTTCCCTGGCAAATGTAGTTTGAAAATTATTCCAAAATTATTCAGAACCTGGATCAGCTGTATCTTCCAAGTCAATATCCTCGAAGTACACTGCCTTCACATTTTCTCAGGATTGGTTTTTTAAAGCTTCTTAAATGCTGATGAACCATCCTAAAGTGGATTTCCCTTAGATCGTTGCCCCTCTTTGCCATTGCTTTCCATGCCAGGAGGACTAGGTGCTTATTTCCAGAAACACCACGTGTGACAGGGTTGTTTATCTGGGTTGTTACTAAACTGCACTTTTCACTTGCTGCCCATCTAAGACATCTCCTTTTTCACAGCTGTGCCTTTCTTCTTCAGACTGCAGAGATTGCAAACAATGCACAGCCGAGAGGGAATGTCTATTCCTTGTATTCTGTCCTAGTCCCAAAGGGAGCTGGAAACAAGAAATCCGGAAGCAAAAAATTATCCTAGCCATGGATGTTCCTCTCCATTCCCTTGTTTCCTTTTTTCAGCTACCTTGTGGGTGAGGAACTCTGGCTGGTTATGGAGTACATGGATGGAGGCACCCTGAGTGATGTCATCAGCAGAATCTACCTGTCTGAAGACCAGATGGCAGCCATCAGTCGGGAGGTCAGCAATCCGATCTGTGCTTCTGAGGGCTTGGGCAGGATTGTCTGGGAAACAGGGGCTCAGAGCTGGACTGATTTAATGTGCCAAGCTTTGTTTTCCATGTGGCTGGTATGCTATGGGCAAGTCAAAGCATCTCAAATGAAATGCCTGCCAGTGCCCCTGCACTCACTGTACTCAGTTGTTGTACTCTTATCTCCTGCTGTTGTACTCTCACTCTTCCTCTTGTATTTGCTCTTTTCTGTCTTCCTAAACTTTTGCCTTCACTGCATTCCTTGCAGCAAAGCTGGTGGCAGGATTTGAAACGAACAGCAAAAGACAAAAAGAGAGACTCATTTCTCTCAGTCCTCAGCTAAAAAGAATAGGAGTGCAGGTAAAATGCTGTTTATTTCTGAGCACATCCACTGCAGCAGTGGTCATCCTGGCTGGTTTGCAGGGGACAATCTATAAGAGCAGATGCTGTTGCTCTTTTAAAAGCTGACATGCCTTTCCTTAGAAAGGTCCTGCTCCGCAAGTGTTGGAGCAGCAAGCTCTTCCTCTCAATGGCACTGTGTTCTGCCAGTACTCCCCTTTCCCCTGGAGAGGGAATATTTTAGATTCTTTGTTTCCTTTCTTGTGTGATGAAATCACATCACTTCTTTTTGCCCTCCTGTTTCTGTTTTCTCTCTCAGTGCCTGCAAGGACTGGATTTTCTCCACTCAAACCATGTCATCCACCGAGACGTGAAGAGCGACAACATCCTTCTCAGAACTGATGGCTCTGTCAAGTTGGGTCAGTATATTCTTGGTCAGGTGCAGCATTCCAGGGATGTGTGGCTGCTTTGAGTGACGGCCAGTTCCCCAAAATTGGAGCTGCTGGCAGTGCAGGGGCACCAACTGTGAGCATGTGACAGGGTTGCAACGTGTACAGAGGTATGACAAGGAACAAGCAGTCAAGAGTGGCGTTGCTCTGTGTGTATCCCTTCGAGAGAAAGGGAACTAGAAGTCTAAAGCTTCCAAAGGACAAAAGCCACTGCTGGAGGAGCAGTATAAAAAATGGGGAGACTTTTAAGTCACCAGTGCCAGGAGATTCAACAGCACATATTCAAACCTCTGCTGGGGAATTCTTTTCCTTGGTTTCCTAATTGCAAAGAATTAAAATAAACCCAGTATTTTGCTTTCTCCTCAGCTGATTTTGGCCTCTCTACTCAGCTCACCCCTGAGCAGAATAGACGGTGCATGATAGCCGGGACTCCTTGGTGGATGGCACCTGAAGTGGTGACAAGTCAACCGTATGGCCCCAAAGTGGACATTTGGTCTTTTGGAATTGTGGGAATTGAAATGGTAGAACGAGGACCTCCTTACTGCAACCAAAGTCTTGCCTCGGTAAGGAACAAATACTCTCTGATCCCGCTGTCTTTCTCACCTGCCCCATGTCTTGCGTGCCATTGGACAAAATCCCATGACCATCTGCTGGAACTACTTCCACCAAGGTCCCCTCCTAAGAATGTCCCTGCAACACATCAGCATCTGCTGTAATTTTGGTTGCATCAGTGGGAGAACTCAAGCTTTGCCACATGCAAACAAACTCCATTCTCAGGCAACACTTGCCTTTGGGTATAAGTGGTTGTCCGATCGGCTGTCTGTCTCTGTCGGACATGGGTAGGGTGGTTCGCGTGGGACGGTTCGCAGGCAACCCGCGTTGAACAGATGAGTCTGGACTCCTCTATAGTTCAGTCTTCAGGTTGTTTATTATAGCTTATCTATAAGGTTTTTGTTCTGCCCAGCTGAGATCTGACTAGCAAGGCAGCCACAAGCACTCTCCCTCCCTTTAGGGCGGTCGCACATTCTTATACTGATAATTACGTATATGATATTTACAATTTTTCTCCAATACCCATCACCTTTATTAAACAGTGCACCTTTAGCATGAACCAATCTAAAATGCACACATCACAGAGAAGATGGATGACAAGAAGAAGGAGAAAAGCCACGAGGTCGGGCCTGAATCCTCCATCTTGCCTCCATTAGACTACCCTGTACCAAAATCCTAAAACCTACACTCTATTCTATAAAAACACCTGCCCTACACCATTCAAACCTCAGAAACCTCCAGACCCTCATGCTTTGATAGCACGACCCTTGAAGGGTCAAAATCAAGCCACCAGGTGCTCTTGGCTACATTCCAGGACTTCTGAGCCCCCCAAGGAGTCTCCCTGGGACTCAGAGCATCCGAGGTGATGCGCTGAGTTCCCACAAGTGATTCCAGTTCTATTGTCTGTGGAGATGGCCCAGTAACAGGAAACAAGCATCTTAGAACTGCTGTTATCTTTCCAGAAATGAAGGAAACCCAAACCCAACAAAGTTTTTAAAATTGTGGTTTTTAGAGAGGAACCTAACCCACTGTGCAGTTTCTTCTCACTGGGAAACATGCCTGAAACCAGGGCAGGAGGCTGTGAAGGCCACATAAGTTAAAAAGAGAGGTTAAACAAAGAAATCTGGCAGAGAACCTAGAGATGTGAAAGCAGCAGGTGGAGCCTGGTGTTTCCTTTTTCTCCAGACTAAACATCTGATAACCACAGTAAGGACCCCAAAGCTGCAGCAGCTTAAGCTCCTCTCAGCTTTGCTGCGTGACTTCCTGAGCTGCTGCCTGCAGACAGACGAGGAGGAGCGCTGGTCTGCCAAGGAGCTCCTGCAGGTAAAGTGTGAAGGGGCTGCAGGAGAAACGGTGTTCGAGGGATGGGCTCCTCCTCCACTGAAGTCCAAGGCATCAGATGAGCCCCCTTCCTCCTCAACTCCACACTTGGTGCTCTTCAAATAAAAATGGTGAGGAATCCTAGACTGGGCTGGGCTGGCAGAGACCTGTAAAGGTCCACTGGTCCAAGTGTCTTGCAGTGAGCAGGGACATCTTTAAAGAGATGAGGTTACTCAGAGCCTTTTTCCACATGACCTGGAATGGTTCCAGGGACGGGGCATCTACAAGCTCTTGGGACAACCTGGGCCAGGGTGGCACCATGCTTCAAGTAAAAAAGTTCTTCCTTAGACCTACTCTGATTAGATGTCCTTTGTGTTTAAATATTTGCCCATATCCTATTCTAACTGGCCCTGTTAAAAAAGGTGTCCCCCACTTTGTTCAAAGCCACTTTGAAGTCTTGAAAAGTGGCAATAAAGTCTCCCTGGGGATTGTTCTTCACAAAACTGAATAACTCCACATCTGTCCGCATTTCCTGAGAGAACAGGTTCTCTGTTTTCTGACTTTTTCTTGTCCTGTTTTGTAATTTGGTGGGGTGTTCACTTTTATCTAATGGCAAAAGAATTGAAGTAGAGCAATGAGGGTACTGAGACATGAAATGGTGGTGAAGGAACCCAAGGAAGCCAGTCCTGGCCCAGCAGTCAGAGATTTGGCTGTGGGCAGGAGGGGCTGTGGGGGGCTCACTCTGAGCCTCTGAGGGGCCCTGGTTTGTACCCCCCCAGCTCAGCTGTTTGCGTTTGAGCAAACAGCTGTCCCTGTTTGCTCAAACGCAAACAGGGACAGCTGAGAGGGACTTGTCCCAGCCCCATCTGCTGACTGGCACGCTCAAGCAGAGGGGAACTGCCCCAGGGTCACTGCCAGGTTGTGGCAGAGAGGGAACTGCAGGACCCAGTGCCACTGGGCTGGTCCTGCTGGGAAGGAAGGTGCCATCCAGCACAGGCAGGGCAGGGCATGGAAAGGGAGACACTGCTCTATTCCCTGTGGAAATCAGCACAGTGCCTGTCTTTCAAAAGCAGGGACCTATGTGAGTCATTGGAGTTTCCTGAAAGAAAGAAATGCCAGGGACAGAAACACCATTTCTAGAGCACTGGCAGGGCAAAAATCCCAGCAAGATGAAGCCATCACAATAAAGAGATGAGTGGCATTCTGGGCCAGGTTTGCCTGTGATGGCAATGTCCTGCACATCACGACTGGGGAGCAGATGGTCCCATTGTTCTACATTCTGGGTCTTTCTAGGAACCAGAGGAATCCTGATTGAGTGTGTGAAGCACTGAGCTTGGAAAGTCCTGGTTCACTGTTTTTTGTTTTTTTTTTCCTGTGGACAGCATCCATTTGTGACAACAGCCAAGCCAGCATCCATCCTGTCACCACTCATCAACTTAGTCAAGAAGAGATAGAAGAATTAGGAGATGAGAACATTACACTCATATCCAGATGTTATCTTCATAAGCAACTTAGAGTAGCATTGTAGAGTATTGTAGAGTATTCTAGAGTAGGATTGTTGAAGAGTTTTGTAGAATAGGATTATAGTATAGGATTATAGAATAGAATTATAGATTAGGTTTAATTAAATAAAGTAATTTTTTAAAGTTTCGTAAATTTTAGCTCATTTGGAAGATTCCCCTCTGTGGTGGTTTGAGAGGAACTGAGTTTTTTGGGATGCATGTGGTCAAACCAATTCAGATTTGAATACTGGCACCTGCAAACCAATTCAGATTTGAATACTGAGGATATGGATACCCTCTGAGAATGCAGGAGGGTTTAAAGCGGAGAACTCCCGGGGGAACCTCTCTCTTGGGTTCCGTCCATCCATGAAAGAGATCAGACCTCCCCTGCCGGGCTCCGAGCTGGGTGGCGGAGGGGGATCCACGAGGCTGGAGGAGGTACGCTGGGCCTTGGACGGAGAAGGGAGATGAAGGCCCCTGCAGCATGGAAGGGTGGAGGAGCACTGAGAGGCTTCGGGCAGCCCCCCAGGGGAGCGAGAGAGAGAGACAGAGACAGAGAGATGGAGAGAGAGAGAGAGAGAGCTCTTGTCTGTCCCTGTGCCACCTTGAAATTTGATAGCATGGCCAGGCGGTGTGAAGGAGAAGGGGGGCGTGCAGTGAGAAGGTGCCCCTGGCAGGGCAGCCTGGGAGTTCCAGAAAAGCAGAGCCTGAGATTTTTAACCCTTTTTTTGGATGATGGAAACGTTACAAATGCTGATTCCTCCTGGGGTTGAATGAGAAGAGAGATAGAGATGAGGTAAGAGGAAATGGACCACGAGAGAAGTTGTGAAGAATCTTAGGTGGGAGGGAGACGATGGAGTGGCCTTTGGCTAGGCTTTTCTGATATAGCCATGGACAGAACCATTTTTCCTGTGACACAGAGACTGCATTTATTGGGGAGGCAATGGCTCAGAGCCAAGAGAGTGCACTGATGTGATGTGAAGGAGTGCGTGAACAGAGACAATGGGTGAGGAGGGTGCTAGGCTCTTGATCTTCAGTGGAGAAGAAGATCTCTGTTTTTGAGACCCCTCAGCCCCAGGGGGTGAAATCTGGGGGGGACAGGTGTCCCAAAAGTGAGAGACTATGCTTTTTTGGAACTGGGCAAAGCACCCTTTAAAAAGGAAAACCCTAGAAGCAGCTCTGGTCCATGTGCAGTGGTGAGAGCAGTGGGCATGGAAGGAAGTTTTCACGATGGCAAATGTTCTCTGGACAGTGCCATGTGTGACATGGAAATACAAGAAGTTTCAACTGTGTTTCTTGGGGAAGCCCAAGGTGCAAGAGGTACTCCTCTCTCCTTGATAAACTGAGAATTGATAATCTGAAGAGTGGTGCTGGACTGAGAGTTGAAGATCTGAGGGGGGGATGTATTGGAAATTGAGTGGGGGGGAGGAAGAATGTTTTTGGAAGGTTTTCATTTTGAGTTCTGTGTGTTTCTTTTTATATATAGTTGTAGGTTAATGAAGTTTTATCCCTTTTATTTCTAAGCTGAAGCCTGCTTTGTTCTGTTTCTGATCACATCTCACTTTCACCTGGGAGAAGGTATTTTCATGGGGGCACTGCCATTGCACCAGGGTCAAACCATGGCAAATTTCTGACCCTTTCAGAAAACTCAACATTTCCTTCAGAATTACCAGTTCTTTTCTGTTGGTGCTAAATCACACTCATGGTTTCTTTGGAGTGCTTTGAAAGTGGGGAATGATCTTCTTCATTCATTCTCTACAGACCAAACTGCCTTTGGAATATGACCCACTGGCCTGTTTTTGCCTAGCTGCCTCTAGTTGAGGCAGAAAGGGCAATGGCATTTGCAGGAAAAAAACAAAGGAAGAATGGGGCAAGCCAAACACCTTGTGCAGATGCAGGCATTGAGCTGTGACTCAAGAGCATTAGGGTTCCTGCCACTTTGAACTGGATCCCTAAATGAAACGTCTTTGGCAGAAGGAGAGCCTGGCTCAAGTGAGAAAGCAGAAAGATCCGAGAGGGTGCTCGGGAAGGTCTCCTGCGGTGCAGAGCTGTCAGCGCCTGTGAGGTGAGAGCGGGCCCGGCCTTGCCCGGGGCGGAGCCCCAGCAGAGCCCCGGCAGAGGCCGGAGCAGCCTGAGCCTCGGCAGAGGCAGGCTGGAAGGAGGCCCTTGTAGCTGCAAGAGGCAGCAGCCGGGCCCTGGGTGCCTCTTCCTGGGAGCGGGCGAATCCTCGGCTCTCAGAGCCCGGCTGGCAGCTGGCTGCTCCCGAGGGGAAGCGCAGCCGTGCTGGGCACAGCCCGGACTGGAGGCATTGCCCGTCTGGAGTGTGCCCAGGAGCGGAGCAAGGCAAAGGGCAGCCGAGGGCCGCTGGGCTGGCTGAGGATTCCTCCTCTTCTGCCGGCTGCCCTGTAAGTCCTGGGAAAGGTCAGCAGTGTGTGAAGCACTCTGGGCACCGGGGAAGAGAGCCGGGCTGCTGGGCAGGCTGGAGCACAGGGCAGCCTCCTTCAGGCACGGCACTTCTGCCAGGGGAAGCGAGGCCGGCGGGAGGCAGTGACAGCTCGGCAGGTCACATCTGCAGGAGCCAGTGCCTGACACAGCTCTGGGAGGAAGCGCCGGCAATCCTGCAGTTCTGCACGGAGCCAGAGCAAAGGGGTGAGATGCAGAGTGTTTTGCAGAAATATTCAGGGCCACCAGGCCAGCCTGCTTTGTGCTCTCTGCACACAGCAAGCGCTGTGCAATGCAGCTCTGAGTTGCTGGGAGAGAGGTGTTAGAAGTAAACAAAGTCTTAGATAATATTAAATGGAGACAAAGTCATTAAAGCAAAAGAGAGCCTTCTTCTTAGTAAGGATTCAACTGAGCCAGTTGTGTATCTCCGTCTCCTTAGAGGCAGACATACACACATGCCAAGATAATGCTGCTCTTTATTGCTATTCCCAGCTCTGGGCTAATCCTGTCCCCCTTCACTTTGGCTGGGTACTAGGGAACTTGTATTCTCTCTTGATGGCCTGAAATAAACAACACAGGAGATCGTTCCCCTTTTAATGCCTTTATTAAAAGTGATTAGCTCAGGATGGGGGGTGGGGGGGGGTTGATAGGTCCACATTTTCCTACCCCTATTGCTGCTCATGCTCACAGGAGTGACTGGGAGGAGGAGGAAAGTGCAGCTTTGTCTCCTAATGGGCAGAGCTGGGGGAGGGTCCCATGCTTGCAAGGGCAATGGGGGTATACCCCATGTTCAGTTGGTTAGCTGGTCCAGGGGTCCTGGCTCCGTCACGGACATCTTTTGTTTTCGGGGCTAGGGGCGACTGAGGTTTTTAGCGTCTCTGCTGGCTTTGGACCTCGCCCCTGATATCTAGACACTACTTTGATCTCTTAGTTCTGTTTTGACTTGTTGCTTTTGGGGTATTTTCCAGGATTTGGTGGGGGTCCCCTCCTGTTGCACTCTGGGTTTGAGACTTAATTTGCATGTCTCCTGAGATCCCCCTCCCTTCCCACTGTCTGGGGAGGGGTGGGGGGGGGGTTGTCATCCTCCTGGCAGCAGGCAAGGGTGGTACTGAAAGAAGAATTCTCCACAATAGAGGGTTAATGACTTGATACTTTACAGGTGATTACAACATTCAGCTAACAAAAGATCTCTCCTGGCCAGCGATCAGCTCCCAGCTTGACTTAAACTCTTCAAAACCTTTTTAAAAAAAAATGGGTAACACTTTTTTACTCATAACAAGCCTACTTTTCTCTCCCCTCTCCTCTTCTCCTACCTCCCTTTTGGTCTGGTGTTCAACCCCTCCCCTTTTCCAGCTGACAGTAACACCCAGCTAATTAGCTGGAACAAATGCAAACCATAACTAACACCACCTAGCACTAACAACTGACATTCTCTTTTCTAATAACATTTTGGCTACAGCAAAATATTACTTCAAATCTCCTAGAGGGAATCAGGGATGAGCCTGAGGCTTGTGCTTGGGTAGCGAACTGATTTGGAAGGGAGCAGAATGGTTTCAGAAGGCAGTTTGTGTTTTCTTCAATAATTTCTGAAGGAAAGAGGCAATGTGGCTTCAGTCAGCAAAAGCGTTTGCGAGGTGCATTGATGAAATTCTTGTGAGCAATTCCCAGAGAGGGAAGGTGTTGAGAAAAAGTTGAATTGTAACAAATCCTGAATTTCTTTAGCTGTACCAGACAGTGTTGAGCTCTCTATTCCCCCAGTGCAGTGATTAATGCGTGCAAATGACTGTCTTGGCCTTGAGAACAAAGAGAGTGGTCCTCCTAAGAAAGTTTCTGTCCTTTGGTTTGCACTGCAGCAGGCTCTTGGTGGCCAGGCAGGCAAAGTCTGTGGCGGGCCGTGCCAAGGTGGCGGTGGCTGCGTGGGTTCTTGTGGCCCTGGCCGCTCTCAGTTTCGGCCATGGTGCCCTTCCCTGGCACCGGTCATGGGGCTGCTCCCAGCACAGGCAGCAGGACCATTCCTGCTCCTGTCCCCAGGGCCGCTCCTGGCTTTGGCCGCAGCTGCTCGCAGCGCTGGGATGAGCCTGGCTATAGGGCCCGGCAGCCCTCATGGGAAAGAGCCCCCGGCCCTGGCAGGAAAGAGCTCAGCTGTCCCCACAGACCCCCTAGGAAGGCAGAAAGAAAGAGAGCTTCCTGTACCTTTTTTTCCTTTCTTAAATATGTTGCCCCAGAGGTGTCACCAGCTTTTCTAATTGGCTTAGCAGTGGGCCTATTTTCAGAGCCAGTCAGTGATTGGTTTTGCCTGCACGGAGAAAGCTTATAGCAGCTCCTCAGAGAAATGCTACTTTGGTGGCTGCCTTCTTTCCTCCTCTCCAAAAATTAAGCCATGCAAAACCAGGAAAACCAACAAAACCAGCCAGTGGTGGTCCTGGAGCTGGGGAACCTGGAGGCTTAGAGAAAACTTGAAAAATTTGTGTGGAGCCGTTCAAAAATCTCACATGACTTCGTATCCAGACACACAGCTAAAGCCCAGTTATTTCTCCATTCTTTTTCTTTTTAACTGAGAAAGGAAGTCACAGGTGATGAGGTCTCTATTCCACATCTATTGGAATAGATAGCTATGCTGCAGTACAGTTTTTGACTAAAACAATAATGTCTCTGTATAAATTAATTCCTTTTTTAAGGAAATGAGTAGCCTAGGAGATATGTACAAAAGAAACCAACAAGCATTGTTGAAATGAAAGATGTTTCTGCTACTCCTGCTGTTATTTCTGCAATGCCTTTGAAATAAATTTAACAAGACCCTTAGAACGTATTTGCAGGTGTAAAAGTCAAGTTTCAGAAAAATCATATCATGTCAAAGAAAATTCTATGAGGCGATTAAAAGCATATGTGCATTTTCCTTATAACCTTGGGATTTTACTCCTTAAAAATTGCAAAGTTTCTAGATCAGTCTATTTTCAAAGTGTTTATTCTAATAAGTTTAGACACAGTTCCCCTTTGATTACAAATAAAGCATCGCACGTTCAAGGCATATAGTCTTGAACCATGGTGTTGGGTATACACAGGTGACTCTGTGCTCATTGCCTCAAACAAGGTGAGCACAAACATTTAAATCCCCCCAAGCATGTCAGCATGTAAGCTGTTATCCAACTGCACAGACACCTTCTCTCTTAAACCAAGTTATTGCCTCTGTGTTTGCTTTCAGGAGCTTAGATTGCTCTTTTTACGACTTTTAAAACAAGCAGTGTCTTTGGATTTTTCAAATGTCACCAATATTAAAGTCTATGTGGCAGCGTAGTTGCCTTGTGTCTGATGTAGGAAGCTAGCAGGAGGCTGTCACACAGAGATTGGCAATATTATGTATAGAAGCCTGTGCCTTGAGGTTTCCTCTGCATGGTATAATTTTTCCTTGAAAGACTTGTGATTTGAAAATGAATCAGAGTTAGTCAGCAAAAAGAAAAAGGAAGGTGCTAGTTGACATGAGGTAATCAAAAATTCCAATTCATTTAAACATGTTTTTGGGATGATGATGCAAGTTCAATGAATAGGTTTTCTTTTGGAAAGGGTATAAGGACATGACCTCAAGGTTGCAGGACAAACCATTTTTTGTTAGTTAGAAATTCCTGCTATTACCTTCCCATGCACAGATTTTAACCTTTCTGTAATCTCAAATGACCTCAGTTCTGTGATTATTGCATCTGCATACCAGCTGCCATGGTCGTCATGCTGTCATGGCAGCTGCCATGCTTTCATTTTGGTTTAAATTACATTTGTAAAAGCCATGGTTGTATTCTGGTTCAAAAATAAGAAACCATGCAAATTAGTATTTCAGTGATAGCACTGGCAGACCTTTTATGTTTAATCCTGTTCCTGCTATATGCAGAAACCTGCCCTTGACTTCAACAGGAGTTGGCATGAGTGCCTAACCATAAATAAATATGGAAGGTAGTTGTTAGTGATTTTCAGCATGAAAATGATTTTACAGGCACTGTAAACAGAAGTGAAAGGTGGCAAATACTCAGTCAGAAAACTCTGCAACTGAAACTTTCTAATGAATTACCTCTCTTTCCAGAGATCTAGCATTTAAACACCTCTCTAAGATCTGTGGAGTTCATGGGAAACTCTAGTACCTTTATTTATAGTACCTTTATTACCTTTATTTATAAAGGTAAATTATAATTTAAAGCTGTGAACACAAAGGGAATATTTAAGATGTCTTTAGACACTGTAATCAATGTTTTCTTTTGTTCTACCATAACCAGTGTATTTGGGAAAATAATATTTATGCAAACCTGTGTGTTGGTGTAGTTAATCACAGTGGTACTGTGTGGATGGATGTATGTACAAAGCCATGAGACAGAAAATATAAGTTCAGACTTTGTTAATACTTAGTAATAGTTTGGGAGCGCTTTGGTTGATCTGATTTCATGAGGTTGCAGTATCTCTTCTTTTAAGGCAGTCTGTAAGCTATAACTCTACCCCACACATAAGGTATTCTGTTAAACAAAACTCCTTGAGACAATTCTGTTTTTTGAGAATTATAGCCCATGCTTTGTTTATGCATAGTTACTGTTTATTGAATTAGCACTCCCAAAAGGCAGATTTGCATGCTGCAGTGGGGAACCAAGGGACAGAAACTCCCTCATGCATGCAAAGGAGATCCCCTTTTTGTAAAAATCACACCCTTTTTATGCCTTTCATCTCAGCCTGGCATAACTGAAACCAAACCGAGACCTAACAGAACTAAGTAGAAGCCACCCATTGGCTGGTGTTACTGAATGCCATAGATGAGCTTGCTTCCAAGCCCCAGGATTGACTGCCAGGGGCTTCTCCCAGTCAGATGTCCTAGGAAGCTGCAAGCATTTCACTGGCCAGATCCAGAGGGGGAGTGGAGATCAGACCAATGAGAATACGCAGACTGGGTCTTTCAAATGCTCTGTGTAAGGGGTAGCCTGGGAAATAAACGCTCTCTGTGCCACATGAACCTTGAGGCTGAGCAATCTCTGTCTCCTGCACCATCAAGCTCCACACGTGACCTAACACGTGGTAAATCCTGAAGTGATAAGAACTCAGAAGCATGGAGCAAAGGAGACACACGGCATTAGAGCTGGAAATCGGTGTAGAACCAGATTACAGGCAGCATGAGAGCTGGGAAATGGTGTTGGAGCCACATTACAAGGGCATTAGAGTGTGGATTTGTGTTTGGAACCAGAGAAATACAGCCTGGGAGCTGGGAACGGTGACAGAGCTAACTAGGTGAAAACCCAGGACTTTGCTAAGTAGTGTAAAATGCTGCGAAGCTACTAGCCTTGTTTTTGTGGACTGGAACCACTTAGGAGGTCATGGGAGCTTGGATGTCAGGACAAGAAAACTCTGTAATGAAGGTACTGATTTTCTTCTTTCAAAGAAGGGGGATAAACCACAATGAACAATCTCTACAAGCTTTATTCACCTGGTGCAAAAATCATGAGCTGCACATATCAGAAGGGGACATTTTAAATTTGCCCTTTTGGGAGAGGGTTGGACAAAATATATTTGAGGCAGTCTCAGTCGGTGATGATGCAGCCATCAGTATTATAAAACCATGGATGCTCATTCTGGACCTATTAAAAAATCAGATTATGAAAGGCAAAGGGAAAAGGCAGCAGCGCAGCCGCCTCTTTGTTCCACCCTGCGCACTAGTGGCATTGCCGCGGGAGCCGGCGGGCCCTGGCGGCTGTGAAAACGTGCCCTGCTACAATGGGACTGTGGCTGACCAACATGGAGTGGTTGTGGGAAACAGCACAGCCCTGGGGAGTGGGGGAATCCCAGAAAACGGAGACCATCCGGGGGCTGCCTGAGCTGAGAACACCGATGTTTTCCAGAGGCTGCACAAATGGAGGGATGACGTCTGCCACAGCTCTGGCAGCCGCCCCAAGCAGGCACACCATGGTGCCCTGCTCGGGAGGAGCAGACCACGTGGTGGGCACTTCTGCCCCTCCAGAGACACCAGGCTATGCAGCCGCTCCAAGCCCTCCTGGGTTAAAGGGCAATTCCACAGCCATTGCACCGTGCCATGTGGCCGCTGAGATTGCCCCCTGCCATTGGCACCAGGTCTGCCTGCACTTCCCATCACCATGGAAAACGAATGGGCTGGCTCCAAAGTCACACCTCCATGGAGCCATGCCGTGTCTGCATCAGGAGTGGCCCTACCCCTGAGCCTTCCTCCAAGGAGGGATCTGAGAAGAGCTGCAGGCATCAAACCCAGAAGCAGAGTATGGGAAAAGCCCCTGCGGGGAGCCCAACCAGCAAAAATCAGTGGAAAGAAGCGTGTGAGGGTGTGGGGCCATGCAAGCAATAGCAACCAAGCCATCCTGAGAAGATGGTGCTGGCCACATGCCACAGCCATTTCACAGCAGCTAAGAGAGAGCCACTCACCAAGTCCAACAGAAAGCCAACATTTCCCTACAAACCTTTTCAAAAGCTCACAACAACCTTAGCTCCTGAAAAAGCAAGGTTATCATGTTCCAAAAACTCTAATAAACACACTGAAGGGTTATCCTACAAAAGTTAGAAAAATGTACAACTGTTTGTAAAATATGCCTTAGAGTTCATAGTACAATACTCATTATGGGTGTTTGCGATTGTTAGGACAAAAATCAATAAGCCTATGATTTGGAAAATGTTATATTTCTGTCTCAGGCAATTACTGCTGTGCATCAAGGAAGCCTTTGTGTGTGTATTAGGAAGTGTTTTCTTAATATTCCTACTCATTATTACTGCCTTGTTTCAAGAAGGATGGTTAAGATCCAAGGCATATCCACTAAGATACCCATAAAAAAAAATAAATATGCATTTATCATGGCCAAATTTCATTTGCAAAGTTCTTTAACTGAAGTTCTGCCACTTGTCATCATTTTGTCCTAGGAGTATTCTATTTGCCATCTGTTAGAGGTGTGGCTCTGTTATCTTCTCTTAATTGGGCAGTTTTCTTCATCTCTTCCACAAACCAGTCCTCCCTCTGGGGAGACATCTGCTGTTAATGTGCCATTGAGTGCCACAGCATGACTGATAAAATTACATCATCCCGCATTGTGGGAAGCTCTGCCCAGAGGGAGGAACCAAGCATTCCTAACTGGATAGAAGCTGAGATTTTGTGACACTAGGACAGCCTTTTCCAGTGGATTCGCAGAGAAGCAATTGCCTTTTCCACTGGATTCCCAGAGGAAGACCAGGCCCATCTACACCACCACTGGATCTTCAGAGGAAGACTACACCCTTCTACAGGATCACTGCTTCAACAGAACCACATCTGCCACTCTGGAAGGACAGCAGCCATCATTTCAATTGGATTGCTACCAACTCCCTGACCAACAGGGTGTCTGTAGGAATGTTGGAGGACACAAGATAGATGACGGATTCTGGACCTGGTTAACATAAAAGATTTGATAACAGGATGCCTTGGCAAAAGCAAACAGAACTTTTAAAAGGAGACCTAGATTGCAAGAAGATGAAATCAAATGGGTTTACCAGGAAAAAAAAAAAAAACCATTAAATTCTGCAAGCAAGAGATGTTATATGCATAACTTTGTGTATGTGATTTTAACCTATTCATTGTAGTACACATTACTAGTCTCCCTGAAATAGTAAATAAGTGCTTGTATCCCACAATGAAATTGGATTTTGAGCAGTGAGGCAGTCTTCCCTGTCTCTCTCCATTGCAGACAGGTGTCAGGTGGTATTCTGGCTCTGTCAGTGTTGTTTTGTATTATAGCATTGTTTATTTTACTTTATTTTCTTCCCTAATAAAGAACTGTTATTCCTGCTCCATATCGTTGCCTGAGAGGCCCCCTTAATTTCAAAATGATAGCAATTCAGAGGGAGGGGATTTTCATTTTCCATTTCAGGGGAGGCTCCTGCCTTCCTTAGCAGGCACCTGTCTTTTCAAACCAAGACACATTTTGAAAATTAAAAGTCATCTATTAAATCACTTACAAAGTTTTGTATGCAAAAAAATGGGGAGTAACATTCTAGTTTGGAGGATCACCTTCTCACTAATCATTAGCTGTAAACGTAAGGCAAAAATCCACTGTTAAAGGACCAAGGATTTCTAATTCTTGGGTATCAGATCCTGCTTTGGGAAGTTCTTTGGCCCAAAATGTTCCCATCCAATACAGGATTGCTCCCATTGGCAATTTCATCAGCTTACAACAAAGAATCCAATGACTGACACATTTATAAATAGCATAAAATCAGTTTGCAGGTCCCACTGATGAACAAGGAACATCAGGTGTGACCCATGATCCCTCTGTTTTGCTCACGTCTGTGTACTAGCTTCTACGGTCTTCAACTCGTCAACCGTGCTGGGGTGCGATATGGTTTGATCTTTTTGACTGGGACCCACTTAATTCCTGCCCCTGTAGACACAGAAGGATACCCTTTGTGCCAAGGGATTAATCGGAAAGGACCTTCAATTGGTCCTGTCCCAGGGTTTCCAATTAAAACAGGGGAATTTTCTTTCAGTTTTGCCTGTGTGTTTTTTTAAAAATGCCTAACAATTGGTGGCTTGGGTTCTGCAACAGAACTGCTGAAGAAATTAGAAACAAATAAAGCTTTGTTCAACCTCATCTCTGGTGTGACCACTGTTCCCCCCTTCTGTTGCTCTAGAATGCATTTTAATATCTGATGTGTCCTCTCAACAATTACTTAACTGGCAGGAGAATGTGGAATTCCAAGGATGTGATGAACACCCCAATCTTTAAAAATGTGGCCAATTTTTGAGTTATTTTTGAAGGATCATTGTCAGTTTTTACTTCTTGGGGCACACCCAATGAACCAAAAGCTTGTAAAAAATGTTGACAGCATGATTACCAGCTTCACCTGTATGAAGAGAAGCAAAAACTGCAACAGAAAAGGTGTCCACTGAAACTTGAGTCTTTGGAAACCTGTAGGGCAAAAAGCCCTATTCTGTTATCAACAAAGGATCTCTCTCAGAAGGGTCCCTTTGAAAAATGAGACCAAGTTGCATTTTTTCTCCTAAAATTGCAAAAAAAGAATGGCTTTTCTGGAATACAGCAATGAGCTTGTTGTCTTTGGAGAGCTTCCATGACCTTGTCAAGGGCTGCATGAGCTTTGAGTGTTTAAGTTCTAGGAGCGTTGATGATGCAGCTTCCTCTCAACAAATTAAAAAGTGGACCCAGTTCATCATTGGTGATTCCCAAAACAGGTCTGACCCAACTGATTTCTCCTAGAAGCTGTTGTATGTCTTGCAGGTTGATGACACTGGTCCGGAGCTGTATCTTCTGTGGTGTTATTGTTTTTTCAATCATCTTCCATCCCAGATACTTCCAAGGTGGAACTCCTTGAATTTTGGTTATAGAAATTTTAAGTCCAGCATTTTGGATTTCAGTAACAACACTAGCACGAGTTTGCTCCATCTCTGGCTGGATTGGAGCGGTGATGAGCAAATCATCCATGTAGTGTAGAATCATGGATCTTGGATACTTTTGTTTAACTGGAGACAAAGCTTGTGCGAAAAAATATTGGAAAATTAGAGGCAAATTCTTCATTCCTTCAGACAATGATTTCCAGTGCTATCTCTGCATGGGTTCTCTTCGATTGATGGCTGGAACTTAAAAAGCAAATCCTAGAGAATCGTCAGGATGAAATGGGATTTGGAAAAAGCAATCCTTTAAATCAATGACAATGAGAGGCCAGTGTTTTGGGATCATTGATAAGAAGGAAGTCCAGGCTGAAAAGGTCCCATGTCTTCAATCACTTAATTGATCTTCGTCAGGTCATGAAACAACCTCCAGGAGTCCAATGTCTTCTTGTGGATGACGACTACTGGTGAATTCCAGGGTGGGTTTGATGTGACTTTCTTGTAATTTTTCCTTTACCAATCTTTTAAGGCTATTTATTTTTTTCTCTGTTAAAGGCCATTGATCAATCCATATAGGATGATCAGTTTTCCAGATCAGCTTTCAAGTGGCAGGTTTTGACGTGGTTTCCATCACAGGCCCACTACCAGTTTTGCTCCCCATTGGGACAGGATGACTCTCCCCCAGATGGTGAGAGGCTTCTGAACAACAAAAGGACATACCATTGCTGTTCTTCCTTGAGGACCTGTAATGTTAATCACGGATGCAATTTGCAAACACACAGTAGCACCTCCAATCCCTTTGAGGGAACCTGCAGGAGCTAGAAAATCCCAATTACTGGGCCAAAACATGTGAGAAATTACAGTGACATCTGCACCAGTATCTGGCATGCCTGTAATGTAAATTGTTTTACCACAGTGAGTCAGGCAGCAAGTCAATTTTGGTTGGTTGCGGTCCAAACATTGCACCCAAAAGACCTCAGGACCTGAGGTTCCAAATGGCACAGACATCATTGAATTCTCTGGAAAGTTGTTTTGCTTGGGTGTATTCATGGGTGAAAGAAATTCAATAGCTATAGGTGTTCTTGGTGGAATGATCATAGGAACATTGAATGCAGCAGCTAAAATTTTTAGCTCTTTATGACAATTTATTGAAATAACAGCTGGAAGGACTAAAAGTCTCAAAATTTTGTTGCTAGTTCTGCCTAGAATCAAAAGGCATTGTCTTTGTTGAAAAAACTTGATCATTCCAGTAGAAATACTTTCATAAAAAAAATATTTAAAAGGTTATCGTGGTTTGAGAGGAAATGAAGTTTTTTGTGATGGTGTGGTCAAGCCAATCGGTGTTCAGATTTTAATATTGGCACCAGGTTTGTCCACTGAGGGCATGGATACGCCTCTGAGAACACAGAGGGTTAAAAGCTATGAACTCCCAGGGGAATTTCCTTTTTTGAGTTCCAGTTTAGGACTGAGCAGACCCCCCTGCCCGGCTACTTTGGCTGGGCAGGGGGGGAGGGGAGCCATGTGGCCGGAGGGAGGAAGGCCAGGCCTGGGCACAAGGGTGGAGGAGAACATTGCAAGGGCTTCGGGCAGCCATCCTCCATTCCCCCCCCCCGCAGAGAGAGGGAGAGAAGGAGCCAGAGCCGGTGCCTGTGATAGCACAGACGGCGTGAAGGAGAAGGAGGGGGTGCCCAGCAGGGCAGCCAGGCGTGGGAGTTGATGAAGCAAGCCGGCAGAGCCTGGGACTTTTAACCCTTCTGGGGAGCATGGAAACCTTGCAAATGCTGATTCCTCCTGAAGTTGATGAGATTAAGAGATGTTGTGAAGAATCCTAGGTGGGAGGAGATGATGGAGTGGCCTTTGGCCGGACTTTTCTTGTATAGCCACAGCAGAACCACTTGTGTTCCTGTGACACAGAGACTGCATTCTAAGGGGAGGCAATGGCTCAGAGCCAGGAGAGTGCGGTGATGTGGAGGTGTGTGAACAGAGACGACAGGTGAGGAGGGTGGTGGTGGTGCCCTCCATCTTCGAAGAAGAAGAAGAAGAGGAAGATGATCTCTGTTCAAGAGACCCCTCAGCCCCAGGGGGTGAAATTTGGGAGAGACAGGTGTCCCAAAAAGAGAAGGACTGTGCTCTTTTTAGAACTGGACAAATTATCCTTAAAGAGAAAAACCCTAGAAGCAGCTCTGGTCCATGTGCAGTGGTGAGAGCACTGGACATGGAAGGAAGAGGTCACGATGGCAAATGTTCTCCGGGCGGTGCCACACCTGACATGGAAACACGAGAAGTTTCAACTGTTTCCTGGGGAAGTCTGTGGTGCAGGAGAGACTCCTCTCTTCTCGAGGAATTGAGGATTGATTATCTAACAAATAGTAATGGAATTGGAAATTTGGTGGGGGGAGGAGGAAGAAATTTAGAAGATTTTCATCCTGTATTCTGTGTTCTGTGTGTTTTTCTGTGTAGTTTTGTTGCAGTGAGTTATTCTACTATTCAAATAAGAATAGTAAAATTATGTATTAGACATAGTTATGCTAAGGATTGTAACCCAAGTAGGCCCTTGACACAATATATGTGAACTAAAAACCAGTGTTGCAAGAAATCAGTAGAGCATGATTATCTAAAGAATGTGCAGTAGAGGAAGAAATTGTCATCTACATGATGTATGTCCCTAAGGAATGTTCTGTTAGAGATACAATGTAACCGTTAGTCAAGGGAAAGCTTAGAGAAGTATAAAAATCTTGTAAGTTTTTTGGGAAGGGTGGACTCTGATTTTGGGACGCTAGTCCGCAGAGACCCCAGGGCCCTCAATAAAGCACCGCATAAAAGAACTTTGTTGTTTTGTGTTTTACTCTCTTTGGATACGGGCAGCAGTTTTCTGGCGACAGCGGCAGGACTCCGAAGGTGGCTGGGGCGGTTCACGTCCTGATCTACTCCACGCCGGCACCGAGTGATTCTCGGGGAGTCATCGGTTCGTGCCCGACCCCTGCGCCTGTCGGACGACTGTGAGGAGGTAAGCCCGAAGGTGCTTTATTTCTGGTATTGGTATTGGGTGCCTGTCCGTAAGACAAAGTAGCAATCCTTGCAGGATTGGGCTAAAGACGTCTTAGTGGAAAAAGCCTAGGCGCCGGCTGTAAGACGCAGCGAAAGCTTCGCTTGTCCGGCACTTGCCCCTCGCGGCAACGAGTAGTGGCAAGATTGGTTGGGTTGGTCTGTTCTATTTCTCTCTCTCTCTTTGTAAATTTCTTTTTGTATTTTATGTTTCATTTTGCAGTGGTAAAATTGTATTTGGTTGGTCTGTTCTATTTCTCTCTCTGGAAATCTCTTTTTGTATCCTCTGTTTTATTTTGCTGTGGTAAAATTGTATTGTGATATGATGCCTTTTAAAACATTTAAAGCACTTGTCCAATCCAATGAGGTAGTGCCGGGGAATACCCCGCTGGGTTGTTTGCTAGGGAGATGGAAATCAGAAGGCTTTGATCAAGACAAATTACGAAAAGGAAAAATGATTGATTTTTGTAATCACTTGTGGCCCTTGTATGCCTCTGAGGGAGGGCCAGAATGGCCTTTAAATGGCACAATAGATCATGCTGTGATAACTCCCCTAATGCAGTATTTAAGGAAGACTAAGAAGTGGGAGGAAATACCATATCTGGATTTGTTTTACTATTTGGGACAAAAGACAGAGTGGCAGAAGGAATGTGGTATTATGATGTTAGAAGTCCAAAATGATGAGGAATTTCTGGAATGTAAGAAAAAGAATGTGTGTGTGAGCTGTGCAGTTAAAGCCAACCGAGAGGAGGAGGATTTGTCACTGTGTATTGCTGCTTCCGCTCCACCTTTAGAACCAGAGAAAAGGGAACGGATAGAGATAAGTACGAAAGAATATGAGGATTTGGAAGAGGATGATGGGGATGATGAGGGTGAGGGGGATGATGATACCGAATCTTTGGAGACCCCAGGAGTTTCACGGGCAAAGGTTACCCTTCGTCCCCAAACCCCTTCCCCAGGTAGTTCCTGTAGTGTTCAAAGAACTCCACTTGCAGCCCGTACGCGACAGGGGAGACGAAATCAGGGGGAACCGCACATGATTGCTCCGCTGAGGGAGGCAGAAGGACCCCAAGGGGAGCGGGTGGTAATAAAGGTACCTTTCTCCCCGAGTGATTTAGTGATTTGGAAACAGTCAGCGGGAAGCTACCGGGAGGATCCAGAGAGAACTGCGCGGGTGGTTAAAATGGTTATTAAAACACAAGATCCTGATTAGAATGATTTGCAGGTGTTGTTAGATACTCTGATGGATTCAACTGAAAAGGATATGGTAATGCGCGCTGCTAAGGAAAGGGCTAGGAAGGATATACGGGCACAGAGGCTGACAGGAGTTACGGTGGGAGAAATCGTGCCTACCGATGACCCGGGGTGGGATCCGAATAGCATTGAGGGGCATCGGAGATTGAAAAAGTTCCAGGAACTGTTGTTAGAGGGAGTAAGAACAGGAATGCCTAAAACATTAAATTGGTCTACGCTGTATGCAGTAAGACAAGAAAAGAGTGAATCCCCGTCAGCATTTTTGGAAAGGCTGAAGGAAGCGGCAAGGAAATATACTAGTCTGGATGTTGAAAAGGAAGAAGGGCAGTTACAGATAGCCTTGTTGTTTAGGGGTCAGTCACAGGATGATATTCGGAGGAAATTGCAGAAGCTGGAGGGTGAGGAAACCCGGAGGCTAGATAAACTTTTAGAGACTGCATGGAAGGTGTATAATAATAGGGAAAAAGAGACAGCAAAGCGACAACAAGCCAATATTTTGGCCGTAATGCAGCAGCAGGCTGGAGGACAAAGAGGCAGAGGACGTGGACGTGGTAGTTTTGGCAGAGGCAGGGGATTCTTTCTGAATGCAGGGACCAATAGGGGGGTACAGAACAGGAGTTTATAGTAGATACAGGGGCTACTTATTCAGTATTAAATAAACGTCTAGGACCAATTAGTGACACTACCATACAAGTGGTCAGGGCTATCGGACAACTTGAGGAGAGACCCTTTCTGAAGCCCCTCAGTTTGAGGTTTGGTGGGAAGGAACTGGATCATCAATTTTTATATATGCCAAATTGTCCAAAACCATTATTTGGCCGGGACTTATTATCCCTACTCAATGCAAAAATTATTTTCAAAGATGGGAGAGCTAAATTGGAAATTTCACATGAAGAAATTGGAAAAATTTTCATATTAAAAGAAGCTGATCCAGTGCCAATCCCGCCTGAAGTAGAACAGGCAGTAGTCCCTTGGGTTTGGGAAACAGGAGTACCAGGGAAATCCAAAGCAGCCCAACCTGTAGTGGTGGAATTAAAAGAAGGGGCACAACCAGTTAGAATTAAACAATATCCCATTAGGACAGAGGCAAAGCAGGGGGTGGCTTTAATAAATTGAGCTCCCACAATAGCTCAATTTATTACTTTAGGGTTATTACAAGAATGTGAATCGGAATACAATACCCCTATATTCCCGGTGCGTAAGCCAAATGGTAAGTACAGGCTAGTACAGGATTTATGGGCAATTAACAAAATAGTTAAGGACATCCACCCAGTGGTTGCTAATCCTTATACTTTGTTAACATCTGTGTCAGAACGCTTTAAATGGTTTACTGTGATTGATTTGAAAGATGCCTTCTTCTGCATCCCACTGGCCACAGAAAGCATAAGGTGCTTTGCCTTTGAATGGGAAGACCCTAACACAGGACGGAAGAAGCAGCTGACATGGACCCGTTTACCCCAGAGATTCAGACACAGCCCCACAATCTTTGGCAATCAGTTGGCCAAGGAACTGGAGGAATGGAGGACCACCCAGGTGAAAGAATCACTGTCTAGGTATGTACTCTTGCAATATGTGGATGATATCCTGCTAGCTACTGAAGAAAAAGGGGTATGCCTGACGCTAACAATTGCACTGTTAAACATGTTGGGACAGTCTGGTAACCGAGTATCGAAAGAAAAGGCGCAACTCATTCAGGAAAAGGTGCTGTATTTGGGTTGTGAGCTGAGCCAAGGACAGCGTAAACTGGGGACAAATCGTGTGGAGGCGATCTGTTCTATACCCCTCCCTAGAAATCATCAGGAATTAAGGTCCTTTTTGGGCATGGTGGGGTGGTGTAGATTATGGATCTTAAATTTTGGACTACTTGCAAAACCATTGTATGAAGCTCTGAAAGAGCCCAAGCTAGAATGGAATTCTGCTAGAGAAAAGGCATTCCAGGAGTTAAAGCAAGCTCTAAAAGAAGCCCCTGCTTTGGGCCTGCCGGGCCTGAATAAAGATTTTCAACTTTATGTGAATGAGAGACAGCAGTTGGCATTGGGGGTACTTACCCAACGACTGGGGTCCTGAAAAAGGCCAGTGGGTTATTTCTCCAAACAATTGGACACTGTCAGTATGGGGTGGCCGTCATGCTTGCCGGCCGTAGCGGCCACTGTCATACTGATACAGGAGGCTCGGAAATTAACATTGGGAAGGAAAATAGAAGTGTTCATTCCCCACATGGTATTGACAGTGTTGGAACAGAAAGGGGGACATTGGTTATCATCTAGCAGAATGCTACAATACCAGGCCATTTTGAGGGAACAAGATGATGTGGAACTGAAAACAACTAACCATATCAACCCAGCTGAGTTTCTACGCAGTGAAACAGCAGAAGGGGAATTAGCCCATGACTGCATGGAAATAATTATGCAGGTGTACTCCAGCCGGATGGATCTGAAGGACACACCAATGGAAGATCCCGACTGGGAGTTGTTCACAGATGGATCAAGCTTCGTGGAAAATGGGACCAAGTATGCCGGGTACTCTGTTGTCTCCACAACCCAAGTTATAGAACCCAAAGCGTTACCCCCAGGAACCTCGGCCCAGAAAGCGGAGATCATAGGCCTTACAAGGGCACTGGTACTCAGCGCTGGAAAGAAGGTAAACATTTGGACTGATTCTAAATATGCTTTCGGGGTAGTACACATACATGGAGTTTTATGGAAAGAGAGGGGATTACTTAGTGTACAAGGAACTATGATCAAACATCACACAGAAGTTTTAGCCTTGCTAGAAGCAGTCCACAAGCCAGAAAAGGTGGCCGTCATGCATGTACGTGGGCATCAGAAAAAAGAAGGAAAAATTTTCCAAGGAAATCGCCTGGCAGATTCGGCCGCCAAAGAGGCTGCATGGCTGGTATGGACCCAGATGGCTTTGATCCCTACAAAGGTAACCCCTATTTCTCCTTACTTAAACAAACCACCACACTACTCATCAGAGGGTGAGAAGCTGGCCAAATTGTTGAGGGCACAGAAAAACGCAACTGGATGGTACGTCACAACTACAGGACAAGTGGTGGTCCCAAAACAAATAATGAATGCAGTCCTTGTTACAGAGCACAATAAGTGCCATTGGGGAGCAGAGGTATTGGTAAAATTTTTGAAAAAGGAGATGGTTTCTAACCAGATGTTAACAATGGCAAAGCGGGTGAATGCAATGTGTCCGGTGTGTCTGAAAAATAACCCCATAGGTAGGAAGCAAATCCATCTAGGTAGGCTTCAAACTGGGGCAGAGCCAGGAGATTATTGGCAGTTAGATTTTTCAGAATTACCGAGGGTTCAGGGGTACAAGTATTTGTTGGTGTATGTGTGTACTTTCTCAGGATGGCCAGAGGCCTTTCCCTGTCGTACCAATCAGGCTAAGGAAGTAATCAGGACTCTATTAAAAGAGATCATTCCGAGATTTGGGGTACCATTGGGATTGTTGTCAGACCGGGGACCACATTTTATCGCTAACGTTGTACAGGAGGTGGCTAGAATGCTTGATATCACTTGGAACTCCCTGGAGACCTCAGTCGAGTGGTCAGGTTGAGAGAATGAATCAAACACTGAAAAATCAAATAAAGAAAATCTGTCAAGAAGCCAAAATGCAGTGGCTGCAGGCTTTACCGTTAGCTTTGCTCAGAATTAGGATAAAGCCTAGAGAAAGGGTAGGAGTCAGCCCTTTCGAAATTCTGTACGGGAAACCGTATCATGCAACTACATTGAGGGGCGACCCACATGTGTCCGGAGATCAGGTGATTTTCAATTATGTTCTATCCCTTCACAGAGTTCTCAGCGCTCTGCGTGGAGCATTGCAGTGGAATCAACCACTGGCACTGGAAAACCCTGTACATGACATACAACCAGGAGACCAGGTGTACATAAAGAACTGGCAAACTGATCCCCTGAGGGAAGCATGTGATGGTCTGCATCAGGTGATATTGACAACCTTTACAGCTGTTAAGGTAGCAGGGATCGACTCGTGGATTCACTACACCAGAGTCAAGAAAGTTCCTGCACAATGGGAGACACAAGTATTATCCCCAACTCGGATGATAATCCGAGCAGAAGAACCACATTGTTGATTATTGTATTTCTGATAGTAATAAGATGTCCTTCTGGTAATGGTTTTGTTGTTGTATCAGTCCCTGAACCAGTTGTAGGAGCACTGGAGGGAATGAATGTCAACTTAACTTGTGTTTTTACAGATGACCAGAGAGCTGGAGCCAGGGAGGTGACCGTATATTGGAAAAGACGGAACAGGAACAGTGCCGAAAATCACAATGCTGTCACGACTTGGGATAAGGATGCACAAATTGGTAATTCAATCATCACTTTAAGAAACATAACTGTGAGGGACTCAGATAAATTCACTTGTTTGGTCAGGATCCGACGGAGCTTAGATTACAAGGACATACAGTTAAGGGTTGGGAATTGGAAAAGAAATGATACTGGGATAATCATAACTCCTTCCACTGCTGATGTTGATATGTGGGATGGACCTCCTTTGCGAGTTAATTGTTCTTTCATCACCCAGGATTCTTGTGGTACCATTTATTCAGTCACATGGTGGAAATGAAATAGTGCAGGATTGTGGGACAAACCAAAGGGTCGAAGCAATGCATGGGTTACAGATCAGGGAGGTATGGGATGGCACAATGAGACACAACCACGACTGGGAGAATCAGAATCAGAAGGAAAATACATTTGTATAGTGGTTTGTGGGATGCAATCCTCATATGGAGAGAGAGAAGTTAAAGGAAAAGCACACCTGGGACAGGGAATGAGGCCATCACATGGGGTTTATCGAGCAGTGGCAGGATCCCCGGTGATATTGATGTGTAAATTAGATTTGGGAATGACATTTTTCCGAATTTGGATGGTGGTTTGGGGGAAGTAATCTTCACCAAACAGCTAAATACCAGAGGGAAAAGAGACTAGGGAATACAGTAACTTTGGTCATTAAAGATGTGCAATCCTCAGACGAGGGTATGTACTGGTGTTGGGTGGCTCAAGATGCTTGGTGGATACACGCTAGAATCACAGTTTCACTGACGAGAGGAAGAGTGTTTAATTGAAAAATTAGAGATTTGAGAAATAGCAGCGAAACTTTCAACTTCCAAAGGGGGGAAGAGCAAGAAAATTTAGTAGTTGGGTTAATCAGAGATTTTGGAGTAGTACAGAATGTTTCAAGAATTACGGCTTGCCTACCACTACCACAAGCTGCAGGAGAGCCCATTCCATGGGGAATAATCCCGATTGGACCCCTACCAAAAATGGAGAGAAATACCACTCAGATATGTCGCAGTGAATTGAAACAGCGGGTGGAAATGGAACATAAGATTGTAGGCAGTCGGGAGTCCTGGTCCATTCCTGGGAGCAGGGATGATTGTCAAAAACTACCTAGTTATCGAGTTGCCAAAATAAGACGATTTAAAAGTGTGGGGCGGTGCAGCTATGAGGAGGTCCGTAGAGCGAGTGTTCCTAAGACTGTTTGGTATAACGAAATAGTATGTCACAACGTTTCTCAGAATATTTCATTAGAGGAAGAATGGAAGACAATATGGGGGCCCAGTCTTTTAGAGACCTATAGCTACCTAGGATCAGTAAAGTGGTGTATCCAGTGGATAGGAAGTAAGAACCAAACCCATCGCCCAGTCACAGCAGCGGTGACAGCACACCGGAAGCTTAGGAAGCAGAAAAAGAATTGGAATTGCACACAGGTATATACCTGTGACACCTTGGAAAATGACATCGGACTAATTCCTGTGAGAGTACTACTTAAGTGGAGATGTGAATGCTGGGGGTACAATCACTCAATAAACGGGAATATACTTAACCAAAATCAAGTAAATTGTAGATCAACCACGATTCGCAGCCCCGGTAATTTAGTTTGGGTAATGGGACATGGACAGTGGACTACACATCTCCCCATTGATGGGCCAGTTACACAAATCACGCTTGGGATTCCTACCTTGTGTCCATTTTGGAGACAATCAAGCTTGAGTAAGAGAAATAATAGACAAAAGAAAGATGTGAGTTCAGAAGATGAGTGGCACGAACCAGATAGTGGAGTTAAATTTGGATGGGCCCTGGAATCATTCTTTGCACCTATTGCAGCATATCGAAATAGGGACATGATTTATAGATTGATGGGTCAGACCGAGAGATTAGCAGCAGCCACCAAAAAGGGATTTAAAGATTTAAATTTGCAATTGCAAGCCACTACAAGAATGACCTTGCAGAACAGAATGGCCTTAGATATACTGTTACTAAAAGAACATGGGGTTTGTGGTTACCTGAACAAGAAAATAGATCATTGCTGCATCCATATCCCAAATGTGACCATTGAAGTAGAAAAAGATATTTTACAATTAGAAAATATAGAAGAAAAGACCAAAGAATTAGAAAAACAGACAGAACACAATTGGATCGGGGCACTGTTTGATTCCTTAGGGCTCCAAGTCTCTGGTTGGATATCTTCGGCAATTCAATATATATTGATGTTTTTGATATTAATACTAATCATTTTTGGAGTATATAGATGTATCGTAGGTATGATTAGACGAGAGCGTATGCACACTCGACGGCTGATGAATGCAATGACTCGAATTCCAGCAACACCACTGCCCCGTACAAAGAGAACAGACATCCAAATGAAGCTGAAATAAAGACTTGAGCATTCCTGCAAATCTAAGATTAAGGAATGCTCAAAAGGGGGGACTGAAAACTTCTGCCCGTATCCAAAGAGAGTAAAACACAAAACAACAAAGTTGTTTTATGCGGTGCTTTATTGAGGGCCCTGGGGTCTCTGCGGACTAGCGTCCCAAAATCAGAGTCCCAGCTTCCCAACAAACTTACAAGATTTTTATACTTTTCTAAGCTTTCCCTTGACTAACGGTTACATTGTATCTCTAACAGAACATTCCTTAGGGACATACATCATGTAGATGACAATTTCTTCCTCTACTGCACATTCTTTAGATAATCATGCTCTACTGATTTCTTGCAACACTGGTTTTTAGTTCACATATATTGTGCCAAGGGCCTACTTGGGTTACAATCCTTAGCATAACTATGTCTAATACATAATTTTACTATTCTTATTTGAATAGTAGAATAACTCACTGCAACAGTTTTAGGTTACTAAAGTTCTTTTTTTTTTTCAATCTTAAGTTGGAGTCTGCTTTGCTCTGTCTCTGATCACATCTCACAGTAGATACCAGGGAAAGAAGTATTCTTATGGGGGCACTGGCATTGCGCCAGGCTCAAACGATGACAAAGGTGTATCAATTTTGAGGAGGCCAATTCGAACCTTGTACCGGAAAATATTGAGCTGGGACCCTTTGAGGAATGGCTGACTGAGGGATAAATGACTGAGGTACCAATACCATTTGACTGGTAATTGGCTGTAAGGAGGTCACTACTTGTGTCGATGGGCAGTGGTAATCCGCGCTCTTTTTTGAGTTTAATGATAAAGCTTTGCCATCGATGTCAAAATGGGAATGACAGTATTTGCAAGATGCTTCCCTTACCACATCGAGAGAAAATAGAAAGTTGTTTAGGTTGGATTGCTGTTGTAGGACAATCCCTTTTCATGGGTCCCGCTTTACCACAAGCAAAGAAACAAAACTTTTTATTAGAGTCCAACTGTACAGTACCAACAGATTTTGCAAAAATTTTTGTTTGTGCTTCAAGGGCCTTTTCAAGGTTTTCCAATTTTTGTCCCAAATGTTCTCCCAAAACCTTTCCCAAATTATCTCCCAATGTTTTTCCTAACTTTTCTTGAGATTCTGCAATCTGCTTTCCAAAAGCATTGACTTGCACATTAGCAAGATGTTGTGGAGAGATGAGCTTACTGCAGGCTGTAAGCATCTGTGTTACAGTTGGAGGCTGATCAGGTAAAGTTATAATAATTTTTTTACTTCCTAGAAGTTCTTTGATATCATGGTGAGAAAGAGTTTTGTGCTATGGATTTGCATCATAAAGATAATATCTTTCAGGTAAGGCAAGGAGTTGTTTATTTGAATCCAAATTTTTTTTCTAAATTTTGAATAATATTAGACCAGTTAGGTCATTGCAATGGAAGGCTTACCGCTGATTTAGACTGTATTTTGTTTTTCCCTTTCATCATTCTCATATCTGATCCTGAAGAACAGGTAGTGTTGTTACAGCAATCAGCTGTCCCAGGAATCCTGCCAAGAAACTCCAAGTTCTTGGCAGTAGTGTCGCCACAGCAACAAACTTTCCCAGGAGCCCTGCCAGGAAGGGCTGGGGAGGAGAGCTCCAAGTTCTTGGTGACAGGAACAAAGCCAGAGTCTGCTAACTGGATTTACTAAATTGGATCTTTTTAGTTTCATACAAATCAGGCTGCTCTCCAGCTGCAGATCCTGAATTTGTATTTGTGACATTTTCCAATGGAGTGTTAGAGGTTCCACACCGTATCCCCACCTGCAGGGATACAGCTGGAAAACTCTCAGGTCTGAGCTGCAGTCTCAGTATGCTTTCTCCCCCCACCCCAGCAGTGAATGAGACAGGCTTCAAGGCTTCTAAAGAACTGTGTCTCCACAGCAACTTTCCTGAGCTCTCCCACCTCCACCTCATCCGTCTCTCTAGGCAGAGCCATCTCTGCCCTGCTCAAGCCCTGACTGTCTCCCACTGCCTCTGTCCATCCCCCTTCCTGCTCCCCTGCAGGCAGAGCCAAATCCAAAGCCCCCCCACCTGCTGTAACTGGAGGCTGGGGAGCCAAAAGTGGTGATACTCACGGAAGAGGCCTGGCAGAGGAATCTATATGAAAAGAGTCCTCGGAGCTGCAAAGCAAACTGCCAGCCTGTGCCCAATCCAAGCAGGTGACTTCACGGGAAAGGGAAACAGTGGCAGAGGTGACCCCTGCAGCCCCTTGGCCAGGCACAGCGCATCCGGAGCCCCCCTTTGTCACCGACATGTTTTATGAAAAATCCTTTACTTAGGATTTTCCCCTCCTGAGAGCTGAGAGGCCTCAGGAACAAACTGTAAACAATTCTTATCTGCTGCTGTGGAATGCAACAGGGGAGGTCTGTGATTGGCCCCGTCAGACTGTTTGCAATTAAGAGCCTATCACAGAACACCTGTCCGGCTGGTCTCGGTCTGAGAAGACTTGTTTTGAGATTCCTATTCTATTCTTAGCAAAGCTTTGTAGTGAAATCCTTCTCTCTATTATTTTAGTATAGTTTTTATATATTATCTGCCATATAATAATAAATCAAGCCTTCTGATACATGGAGTCAACTTTCTCGTCTCGTCCCTCATCATCGGACCCCTGTGAATGGGGTAACACCCCTTGGCGGACCCTGCCTGCAGAGCTTCTGCACAAGATCCAGCCTCATCTTGTTCAGGAGCAGAGCACAGAAACAGCAGCTCCTGTTTTGCAGAACTTCCCCAAATTCTCATCTCTCGAACTGTTCAATTTCCAGACTCCCTAGAACACGTCCCCTGATCCCCCAAATTCTCAGAATGCAACAAAAGCCAGAGTGCTTTCCTGGGAATTCCAGGGGTGGATGATTTCACGGAGGAGTGGGAGGATGCCTGGTCACAGCATCAGCAACTCAGGGAATCCCGTAAAAAACAGGACACAACTGAAGCTGGAAGCTGATCTGATTCCCCCTTCCCAGGGATCGGGGTACTGTCCACACTACCTGGAGAAAGCCAGGACACACCAGGAAAAGGGAAAGAACCCTGAACAAACCCGGGATCCTTCAGAGGAGGATGAAGGTCCAGCACCACTCGGAATTAAAGTCTCAGAACCAGGTGCTCTGTTTTGTTGTTTGAGAAAGTCTCTGTTACAATCATTCTGTCCAAAGCTTTTCATTAAAGCTCTGGAGACAGGCATCAGTTTGACCAAAGTCTCTTCCTTTTTGAGAGAGACTAGACTGTAAATTTTCCGCTTTATCTGGTCCCAGAAATCAAAGGTAAAAGCAGACTGCAAGTCTATATTTTGAGTATTTGCTTTTACCCAGATTAATAAGTCTTTTAGTTCATGTTTAGAGATGTCTGAACATCCTTTATCCTGTAAAATTGTCTCAAGCCGGTAAAAGACATCCCATTCCGGTTTAGATAGATGGTTTCCCATCTCCTTGCCCAGGAACCCCTAGAGTTGCTACTCATCACTTACAAGGGTATGTGATGTGATCGTCCCCTTCACTGTCTGTAGTACAGCTACAGACAGTGAAGGGGACGATCCATTCCTCCTTGTAAGAGCCTGGGCCTCCGGCAATGGCATTGTCCATGGTCTTCTTTCTTATTTTTGTATTCCTCTAGGCTAGAAATCCTCCTCACTGAGGAGCAGCTTTCCCAAAACACTCTCATTTTAAGGATTCCCACAATAATACATAATACATATTTTAGCATATTTACTGTAATAAATAGAATATATAAAATGTATCCTTGATCTTTTTCTAAGCCAGCAGGCCTTAGCAGCGAGTTCTGAGCCAACGTGTGGCTCTGCTGCCATCCCAAATCTGCGCTTCCCTTGCCCAGCCTGAGTGCAGGTGGGGCTTGTGCTGGGCATGGCTGGAGATTTTCATGGCCAAAATCCTCTGGCATTTCCATCTGCTCATGGCTTTGGGTAGCACAAATTACAACACATCCATCTCAGTTGACAAATGGCATTTCTTACAAATTGCTACAGCTGAAAACATAGAACTATACAGGTCTCAGTTAAAGTTTAAAAAAGTAATTGATTTGATTGTTACACCACACTTTTTAAAAAAATACAAATACCAGTTCCATTAACAAAAACTAATTTATTGCAAACCTCTACGCTCACTATACACAAAGATCAAGGGAAAATTAACAACTTAATTTATTGCATAATATGACAAGCATACAGCCCATATAGAAATTAAAAAAAAAATCAGTATCTCTCTCTAATACCAAGAACTCAAAAAAAAGAATTCCACAACTCTACCACTCCATACACATTTAAATAGAACTGAATACATATATAACCACCACAATATACAGATATGAATATAGATTAAATATTACCTATTACATTTGAGAAACAGATAGATAAAACAAACCTAGCTATAAATAGACAAAGAGCAGTTCCAATCTAAATACCTGTACAGCTGCATCAATGCAAGTATACAGTTATACATCTATATGTAAATATAATATATATAGAAAAAGATCGATATACATCTAAAAAAATAAAACTAATCTAAATACCTGTACAGCAGCATCAGTGCAAGTATACAGCTATACATCTATATGTAAAGATAATATATATAGAAATAGATCAATATACATCTAAAATAACAACCCAGACATATATACTGATACAAATAGCAAGATACCTATTTAAAAAGACATATACTGAAAACTAAATCAATACAAAGAGATACCTACACAACAGTATGGATATGGAAATCTAAACACAGATGTTAAAATACACATAAAGAACTAGATACATTAAAGAACTAGATACATTTAAACACAAATATGTGCAAACCTGTATGTATGCAGGTATCTATACATACATACATACATACATACATAGTATATTCATAAATCTAATACCGTATGTACAGAAATATGCCTGTAAAAATAGCAGGCTAAATATGTACATATTCATATCATAAGTTCACATGCAAGCCCGTGTATCTTAAAACAGAACTCCAGGCAGAGGGATCCCAGCTGCCCCATCTTCAAAGCCTTTCCCTCGGTTTCTGCCTCCCGTGCAGAGCAGAACTCCTGGACAGGGACAGCAGATGGGACATCTGGCAAGCAAAGGGAACACTGAGTTAGTATGGGGACGTTTCCCTTGGCAACAGCTGCACTTCCATCAGGGAAGAGGAAATCTCAGAGCCTCCCCAGGTGGGTTAGAAAGAGAAAGCAGCCGAGCGGGCCAGGCTGTGGTGAGCGCAGCCATGGCGCGACCGTCCCGCAGCCCCGGCAGCCCGGCACAGGCGGCACAGCTCCTGGCCCTGCCGGCACAGCTGCCTTGCCCAAGGACAGCCCCTGTGCCGGCCGGGGCAGCTGCGCTGAGCAGCCCCAGCACGGGCAGGGCCCGCTCCTGTCCCGCCGGGCAGTGCCCACGGCCACAGCCCACGCCGCCCTCAGCGCCGCCCTGCCTGCCCGGGCCTGTGGCCTCAGCCGGGCTCTCTCCAGGCTGGCAGCAGCAGGTCCCCATTCACTGCCCTTGCTGCTGGCCTTCAGCTCCTCCCTGCTGGCTCCCGTCAGTCTCTGGCTGTCCTCAAAGTCTTCCTTGAAGCTGTGGAGGCTCTGGAATTGGTTCCAAGGCCTGGCAAAGCTGCAGTCCCTGCTGTGCTCCCTGCTGGCCTCCTCCATCTCCTCAGCCTCGCCATGCTCTCACTGAACCCCCAGCCCCCTTCAGTTTCTTCAGCCCCTCACAGTCTTCTCACCCTCCTCAGTCCCTTCTGGCCCATCCTGTCCCTGAGACCCGCCAGCCCCTCAGTCTGTACCACTTCCCTGTCACCTCAGTGCCACCATCAGCCTCGGCTGCCCCACAGCCCTCAGCCCCAGCAGCAGCTCAGGCTCCCGGTCCCTTCAGCACCACCGCCCCCTCAGCCCCCTCAGCCCCCTCTGTCTCACTGTCCTTCAGCAGCTCCTTAGGGGACAGTGCCTGGGGCCAGCGGTAGCTCCCACTGCTCCAGGGACAGCCGGGGCTGGAAGTGCTGCTCTGCCCAGCCTGGCCGCCAGCTCAGACCCAGCACAAGGAGAGGGGACACAGGGGGCACAGGGGGAAAAGCAAGAGGTGAGAAAGGCAGCCAAGGAGGGAAAGAGGCAAAAATGCAGCCTAGGCCAACATAGCTCAATCTCTGCATCTAAACTTCCACATAACTCTAACTAAATAACTACACACATTTCTACATCTACATCTAAGCATGTAAGTGTCTAAATGTAGATGTCTAAATGTAGGCCTCTAAATGTAAGCGTCTATATGTAGGCGTCTAAATGTAACTCTGAATGAAAGTCTCAAAATCTAGAAATGTAACTTATTCTAACCCATCTATAAAAATAGAGATCAGTTTTACTATATAGATGTATATATAGATATGGGCGTATAAACACACCTCTATAAATCTCTAAATGTAACTATATGGATATAGAAATAGAATTGCAGAAATCTATAAATCTATGTACACACTACAGGATTACACCTGCCCGATGGTCAAAGGCTCTCCCTCTGATCCTTCTTCCCACACAGGGCAGCCCTCCTGGCAAGGCAAATCACCTGGAAATCTGGGAAGCAAAGGGAACACTGGGTCGATATTTGTCTCTGTGCATCTTTCCCTTTGGAAGCAACTGCCCTTCATCAAAGAATGTAAAAGATGGCCGGAAAGGCAGACTCTGTGTTGGCAATTTGAAGGCTGCTCTTCAAAGAGCCAGAATCCTTCCAAGTGTTCAGAACTTCTGAAGTTCTGAAGTATCCCAATAAACTCAGAGCACTCACACAGCAAAGGGCCCTCACAAGAGCTTGACACAGTAGCAGGTGCCACAAGGAAGCCCAGCCTTGTTCTTTCTCTGGGCTGACAGACACCTCAGTCCTCACTGAAATGAAATGGCTGAAGCTGGAGGTGCTGGGAGCTGAGTTATGAACTAGCACCATTCCCGGCCATCTACAACCTACCCTCTGCAGTGAGCAACAGCTCCTCCAAAGCAACCACCAGCAGCTCTGGGATGAACAACTGCGGGACAAATGTCCAGATAATATTGGTTTTGACATTTCTGTATTAGCCAGTGCACATTGTTAGTGATTATAAGTATTTAGAAATAGCATCAGTTAGAACTCTATTTAGCTGCTTGTATTAGAATAGAATCCATCAGCTTATGTGTGCACTGTGTTGCTCAGAGAAATAATAATGTAATGAATATAATATCTATGCATCACCTATGGAAACAATTGTGTGATGAATGTATTATGTTACAGACTTTAGCAAAACATAAGGAAAAAAAGGCTTGTGTCTAACTAAAAACAGTGTATGGCCATCCACTGACCCACCTGTCCAAGGGACAAGATAACCCTGACACAAACCAGAGAACCAGAGGACAATTAAAGAATACCATGTTAAATTTAAGGAGGATGTACTAAACCCTTGGCAGAGGATGTGAAACAGCAGGAAGGAGACACAAGAGGAAATAAAATACACTGACCTGACACCCAGGATGTCATGCAGTAAGCTTAAGAGTGAAGAAGTCAAACAAAGGAGGTCTTAAAACATCAGAAATTTCCCAGGAATATTTGAATAATGCATGAAAAAAGTGGATATGCTTGCATCTCAGCAACATACAGATTAAAGATAGCACTGTCTCTAGACACCAGGTGTTCTTTGGCTGTTGGCCAGGAGCAGCCCAATGCTGCAAATATTGCCTTTTTTATCCTATTAGTGTTAAACTTTTAAAAATTCTAAGCAGTGAATTCTGGTTTACACAGCTGGAAAAAAAAGAGCTCCCTACCAGGCCTGCAGGCAGCACCAGCTTTGCTCCAGAATGCAGATGCAAAATGCTCTCTCTCCTTTAGCTCTCACTAATTTTGGGTAATTTCAGTGTTTCCTTGAGCTGCTGGATTTGTGACTAATGATTTTTTTGGCCTCAGAGCTTCTGCTGCTTGTATTTTTAATGTATCTTACAACACCTTTCAGCAGACTGGCACTACATTGATTTAATGCTTGGAGACAAAAAAGCTTGGACTTCTACACTGACTTTTTGCTGGGCTTTTCCTCTCTTGCTTCAAGAGTCACTCAGTGTTGCCTCCAGAGCACGGACACCCTGCAGCAAACTTATCCATGGACATCAGCACCAAGCTGGGACGCCCAGCTGGGACACAACTCCCACAAGGTCGGGTTTATTCCCCGATCTCTTGCCACAGCAGAGGACTCAGTGTCTGAGCCTCCGGAGAAGCATGGAGGGCAGGGCTCAGGCAGGTTGTGCCAGTGCAGGATTTGAACTGTTATGTTTGCCCAATTACCCCATCAAGGAATAGCCAAACAAAATTTAAAGTAGCAGCAATTTTAATTGAATAGTTTAGGATATACAAAATTGGATAAAATTTGATTAAAATAAGGAGTAATTTGGTTCCAGTAATAGCACATAAGAAAAAAAATTTAATCACAGGGTACGGAGCCCAAAGATCCCTGGACCCTTTGGCACTTCATGTACAACATTTCCAAATGAAAATTCCCCCCTTTATCTTATCTGTCAGAGCCATCCCCTTCCATTTTCTATTCATCACATCGCTATCTCCACCCTGTCACCACCTTTTAGTGCACATGCTCCGCCACTCTTTTGGGGGGTCTTCGGAGGTCTTCTGGATGAAGGCCCTCTTCTTCATCAATGTCCTTTAATTCACCTTTGGGTTACACATGCGCATCAAGCTAGTATAATGTGAGCCAAGCTAGTATAATGTAAGCCAAAACTAACATAATACCATGTTCCAAGCATCAAAGCAATAAATCTCATATAATTAACATATCCTTGAAACCTAACCAGTTTTTCCTTTTTTCTTGGTAATTTTCAGTAAGCGTTATCTCTTGCTCCTTCCTGGCTCACATCTGCAGGGAAAAGGGAGGGGGGGGGGGTTGGAACACCTCCTCTCCCTTTCATCCTTACATTTTTAACTATTTTATTATTCCCAAATATTAATCACTGTATCAATATTGATTACTATTTCAGTTTTGTCAGCACGAAGCATGCCTATTAACACCAGAAGTAAAGGCACCAGGAAGCAGCAAGCCTGCAGACAGGAACTCAACCCTTTTTGTCTCCCTTCCTGCCAGAGGCAGGCTCAGAGCAGACATCTCACACCTCTCTAAACCAAGTGGGCTCTGTCCTTACCAAGCTCCTTGGGCTCCTGGGAATTGTTCCTGCCAGGTAAATCTCCCTCTGCTGCAGATCTATCAACAAACTCCCCTCATGAAGACTCAGGGGCAATGTTGTATTCCCCTTGAAAGAGAAACAGAAAAAGAGAAATAAAAAGAGATAGAGATAGAGAAAAGAGAAAGAGAAAGAGAAAGAGAAAGAGAAAGAGAAAGAGAAAGAGAAAGAGAAAGAGAAAGAGAAAGAGAAAGAGAAAGAGAAAGAGAAAGAGAAAGAGAAGGAGAAAGAATCCCTTCTGTCCAGTTATATAATACACTGGTCCAACAACTTCATGGCTCACACACTTAATCCCTTGTTCTAAAAAGAACTCTGGGCCCCAAAGGCCTTCAACAGCCAAAAAGACTTGACTTCTCAAACACAGTCTAAGCTGTCAAAGCTGACAGTGTTGAATGTGGGGGTGACACTGAACACATTGAATGCCTCCTAAGGAGGAGTCCTGCCAGCTCCTGGCACAGGGATGTGCTCCTCCCTTAACAGCTCTGAGCACAGCAGGCTCATCCAGGCTGCAGCTTGGCAGGGACAGTGTGGGAACACACATCTCTTCCCACAGAGATGCCCAACAGCAAGGTGACTGAGCTCTGCAACATGAGCAGCAAGACTGGCCAGTTTGCCCAGCTGAGGATTTCTCAGAAGGAAACTGGACTGCAGGCACCAGCTTCCTGAGAGGACAAGAAAGCTGCAGCTCCAGCCCAGCCCCACCCACGGCTCTGGGGGTGCCCACAGGCACGGCAGGGCTCATACAGCAGCAGCAGCTGCAGCCCAGCCCTTGCTTTGCCTTGGCCTTTCCAAAAGAGGCACAGCCCACATGTGCTGCTGGAACAGAGGCACCTCTGGCATGCCCCTCCCTGCACAGGACACTTGGCCTTCAGTGCCAATTCTCCAAACACTCTTCTCTTCCTTTCCCATCCAACAAAGCCTCTTAGAACCTACAAAGCTTCTACTTCCTCACCACAAATGCCCCTGATGGAGGAATTCTTTCCCGGAAGAAAGGAGCACCCAAATGTGGCCAATACAGGCTCACACCTTTTCATCCTTACTCAGGGGGGAGATGTTTTCTTTCCCTCTTCTTTAGGAAGTCTTGCTTTACCAAGGAAATCCTTTCCTGTCCATTTACAGCTGAACTCAAGAGGCCTTTGCTTCTCAGCCATGTAGCAACATTCACAATCTCTCAGTCCAGCCCCTTTCTTCCCTGTCCAATGCAGTTACCTGAGCAGAGGGAGCAAACATCTCTTCCAGTGTCTCAAGCACCCTGTCCAGATCCTGCAGTGGCAATTCCTCTTCCCCAGGAGTATTCCACAGCCAGTTGGGGGCTGTCCCTGCTGAAAAACCTGCACTGCCAGCTGGAATGCTGGGGGCTGAAGTGTCTGGGGTGACTTCAAGAATCCACCCCAGACATTGGCAAGGCTCCACAATGTGTCTTTGGCACACAGAGCTCTAGTGCTGCCTTGGATCAAACTTCACAGGAAGCACAACAACCTCAGTTCAGAAATGTATTCAGACTTCCCAGGATATTGGAGGAGTGAGTTCTTCCTCTTAAAAATATTTATTCTAATTGACATGTACATAGATTAGAGCATGGATTGTAAATCTTATACAGATACACACACACAAAAACACCATATAATCACAGCCTTTTGCATCTTCCCAACAACTTTGGGATTTGGCTACATTTGGTTTCTCATCACAAAAGACCACAGAAAATGGATTCACCCAGGAAGAGCCCAGATCTGCAGACACACATGCTGAAATTAAACTGTGAGTTTTTTCTAAAATAATCCTTGTGGGTGAGGCTGTATTCTGCAGCAGCAGCTGTTGTAGGGCACACAGAGCTCATTTCAGCGGCACAGCTTGATTTGCAGGGCAGACAGTCTTAAACATCTGCAATATCCCATCAGGGTCCTAGTTTGGCTTCATTCAGAAAAAGAGGGGAGTGCACCTAATACTGACCACTTGTTAGGCATTATCTTTCACCTTGCCCTTGTGCCCCTACAGACAGGCTGTCTGGAAAACGCCCAGAACACCCTCCAAATCTGCAGCAAAGACAGGAAAAGCAGGCAGAGAATCTTTCTATTTTCAAGGTCCCTCTTCCTAGATGACTTGACACTTTCTACCTGATTCACACTTGGGATCTACCCATGACAGAGCACTACAGGAAAACACATTAAAGTGTCATTAACCAGGACCTGCTTGGAAAGCAAGGGTAGAAACTCTTTCCCTACCTGGTGGGCTGGGGGCTGGCACATGCTGCTCTGAAGATGTGCAGCTGCTTCTCTCTGGAGAGGCCATGGAAGGGCTGTGATGGTCTACAGGAACCAGAGGAATGATGAGCTCAGGGTGGCATTTAAGGTCCATGGGACCAAGCAGAATGATGAGCTCATGGGGGAGAGGAAATTTGCTTGTGCCTGGCTCCTCTGATGAAACCCCAGAGAGTCCAGATGTGGCACACATTTTCTTGGGTGAACCTAGGAAAACCTCAGAGTCCTGAGCACCTGCACTTAGCCTGGAAGGGCCTGGAGGCAGCTCTAAATCCTCAGGTGAGGCAGCACTGAGGTCCTGGTATGAAACTGCTTTGTAGCAGTGAGGAAAGCAGAAAGGAAGCAAAGGGAAGGCTGGGTCACTATTGATCTTTGGGTGTGTTTCCCTTGGCAGCAACTGTACTTCTGTCAGGGAAAACAAAAGCTCCCAATGTCCCAAACAGGGCAAGAAAGTAGCAGACAAAGAACCCAGTATGTTCTGGTGCTATAAAATTAGCAATTCCTTGTCTACTGAGCTCTCCCCTATTCATTCAGCTGTCTGGGAAACCTGTCCTGCTGCTGTTCATTAGCAGGGGGTAGCTGCCAGAAACCCAACTGACAGGTCTTTTCCCCACTGCCCCAAAGGGACAGGAGGCTCCCTCCAGCTGGGTGTGAGCAGGAACGAGCCCTTGGCTGACGCATTCAAGGAGAGCACCCCAAGCATCCCAGGGCAGGGCAAGGAGTAGGGCCAGCCACGGCGCAGGGCTGGGCAGCCGAGGGGGCCAGGCTGTGGTGAGCACAGCTGCAGAGAGACTGTCCCGCAGCCCCGGCAGCCCGGCACAGCTGGTAGCACAGCTCCCGGGCCCTGCTGGCACAGCTGCCTTGCCCAAGGACAGCCCCTGTACCAGCCGGGGCAGCTGTGCTGAGCAGCCCCAGCACGGGCAGGGCTTGCTCTTGCCCCGCCGGGCAGTGCCCATGGCCACAGCCCACACCACCTGCAGCTTCCACCCCTGTCACTGGCTCTTAGCAGCTTCCCGTTGGTGAAGGAGGGCACTGCCTGCTCATTGTGGAGCTGCTGGATGTGGCTGTGGCCTTACCGCCCCACTGCCACCTGCTGCTTGCTGGCCGTGATCCAGCGCTCGATGCGGACAAGGAGGTTGGGGTGGTCATGGCCATGCTGTAGCGGAGCCAGGCCCCGGCATTGCCCGGTGCAGCGGAGCCAACCCAGCCCGGCACTCTGTGGAAGCCGTAGCAGTGGAGCCTGCACACGAAGCTGCAGAACTACGTGGCTTGGAAGGAGTACAGGGCTGCCCGGCAGGTGTTGCTCGTGCTGAGCAACTCCACTGGAAGAGGGAGCCGATGATGGGCAGTACCCAGGCCTGGCTATCCCAGCACTTGGAGCGGACGCCGGGTCTGTACACCAGGTGCCACAGCTTGGTAGGGAAGGTGCTGGTGCTGAGCCTGGCAGGCAGAGGCAGCTCCGCCATGGTGACAATCACCGTCACCACAATGCCCGCAGTGCAATGGCGTGGGCCAGACTTGGTGGGGACGAGCGCGGCAGAGCCAGGGCTGCGGGCACAGTGCGGGTAGGGCGGCTCCAGGGCTGGCCAGGCTATGCATGGCACAGCAGAGCACAACAGGTTACGGCAGAACTTGGCAAGCAAGACAGGCAGGAAAGGGCAGGGCTGGGCACTGGTAGAAGTGGCGGGCTCTGTCCATCCGCTGCATCCCATACCTGCGTCACCATCCGTGACAGAGAGGAAGGACGTTGCTCTGTCTTTGCTGGGGAAAGGATGTAAAAGGGTGGTTAGAAAACATTCATTTGGTCTCCTTTTCACCAGACTGGTTTTATCTCACCATGTCTGCCTGTCTTTGGCAGAGTTGGAACATTTCTCATGATTTGGAGTCAGCTACAGCCACAGGAAGGGGCAGCAATTTTGTCAGCATTGATATCAAAGCTAAAGTGCTGCCCCATGGAGGATGTTGCTTTATGCAAGGATTTTTGGCCTGGAGTTGTAGTGAACTCATGCCGGGGTCTTCCCAAACAGCGCTGCCTTTTTCTTTCCACAGGAATCACCTCTTCTTTTTCTTCCCCCCATCTGGGGAGAATTGCCATGGAAATGCCTCCTGCAACCAACTCTTGTCACTGTAGAGTGACAAAGGAGATCTTGCAATGGAGAGAGACTCCCTAGAGCTGCTGTGGAGAGCTGAAGGGGGAAGCTTTGTCCCTTGGTCTTGAAGTCTTGTTGGGGAGCTGCTTGTGCTCTGGGGGATGGATACCAAAGATATTTGTCCAAGCCTTGCAGGTTCATTGCTGAACTTCCTGACATACACAGAGACTTTGGGGTTGTCATGTTGGCAAACAGATTTCAGTCTGGAGACTTTTTAAAATGCTTCAATTATTATTTTTTTTCTTTTTCTTTTTTTTTCTGAAGAAATATTGTCATCATCTATTGCTTCCAGAGAAACTTTTCCTACTTGTTGGGCAATTTCCTTTTGCTGCCCTCCCAGATCAGGCCAATTCCCAGGGCTCCTTCCCAAACTGAGGTGTAGCCCATGGCCTCCACTCTCCAGCTGGAACAGAAAGAAGCACAGAGGTTGTTGTTGTGGGAGAGGAGCTTCTCTTTCCTGCCTGCTTTCCCATTGGGAGAGGTTGATGTGTGCTCATTTGATAAAGGCAAGTTTAAACTCTGAAGCAGTTGTGTTTCAAACTGCTCCCTCCTCAAGATCTTCCATGGGTATCCTTGGACAAAAGGCTTCTTGGTGGGAGCTCCCAGTGGCAGGTTAAGGCAGGAGGTTGATAGTTCAGGGTTGTGACTGCTGAAAGCAGCTGGTTTCTGGGGGTGTCCAGAGCTGGGAGTGGCTTCTTTTCTCATCTGCCTGCAGAAAAGGAAGTTGCAAAGTGGGAATTTCATTTGCAGAGACAGGGTGGGCAGAGAGACAGGTCTCCTGTTAAACTGGCTGTGTGTTTGTTTTGCTGGTGGGGAGGGTCAGAGATGCAGACACAGACACCAGCTGAAGGAACAGTATAATTTACTGTAATGCAAAAGTGAAAAAAGAATCAAGAAAGGATAAGCTAAGCACTGCACCTCTGAATTATTACAAAAGTTGCCTTTGGTGATAAAGGAAGATACATGACCAGATACTCCAATCCTTTCCCCTTCATCCAGAGCTGCACATCAGCTGGGAGAAGCTGTCCCAGCCAAGCCCTGCAGAGCCACAGCTGGGAACTGGGAAATCCTGCATGCCTCTGCCTTTGCCGGCCTCGAGGCTTCCAACTGCGCTGTGAGAGTAGCCCGGCTTTGATAGTGCTGGATGAGCAATGTGCTAGAGCTGCTGCTGGGGGGACAGCTGGTTTCATTCTCCTCTTGGTTTTCTCCCTGAGTCTGCCCTGGTCTTAAGGAGGAACCAAGGCCAGGTTCCCCTGTCCATTTTCCTAATGCCAAAAGGTGAAGACGTGTTTCACCAGTGAATGGATGCATTGATCCTTTTGATGGTAATACTTGGTTAAGGAACAGACATAGAGCATTTGGTTTCCAAGGTCATCGAGAAGGCAGCTTTGACTCAGGTCCTGTTGTTGAGGCTTCAGTCAGGGTCTGTTGTTGAGGCTTTAGTCCTTCAGTACTTTTTGGTGCAAATCAATGCTGTGCAGAGCTGGAAACAAACAAGTCTGTCTTTAGCACACTGGAGACAGGGAACAAGATTAGCCCTGAAGGGCCAGGCTAGGGCCAAGAGCAGAAGGCCAGCACCCTGCATTTGCCCACTGACAGCCCTCCAGAGCAAGAAGCCACTCCTGCCCAGGGGCTGAGGTGCCCAAAGCTGCCTCCCCGCTGGGCAGCTCTGCAGAGCCTGCAGAGCGCAGGGTCCTGGGCAGCCAGGGCAGCCCAGCTGCCTTGGAGCACAAGGAGTGTCCCAGAGAGAAGCTGCTGCCTTTTGATTGGAACTGTTCTTCAGTCTTGTCATTAATCCACAGTGTCTGATATGTCTTCCTTTCCTCTCCCAAATTTAACACAGCTTTTGGAGAAAATTGACTGATGTAGCTTCTGCTGCTGGTGGTGCTTTTGTCTGCAGGTGAGGGCTGCAGAATCAAGGACAGAGTCCATTGTTAACACCCCAGTTTTGCCAAGACATGGAAGTCATTCACAATTGGGCTACTGGTGCTGAGCAATAGGTTTTTTCCCTAGTTTTTGGAAAGCTAAAACCTTAAGAAACTCAACAGATTTTCCTCCAGGAGGATACCAGCAGGAGCATGATGCCAATTTTTTCTACCTCTTTTCTGTGTCTTTGGTGCTTTAAAGAGTTCCTCAGAGCCCAGCAGGAATGAAAGGACCTGTGGTATTGTGATTTGAGAGCTCTGTGTTGTGCTTTGCCACATGAGTGTTCATGACAAGCTGGACACCCCACTCGTAGCTCTGTTGGGTTAAATTCATCCCAATTCTGTGCAAACAGCAGCCCCAAGATGCTGAGAAGAGCAAGCACAGTGGGTGGGTGTGCATGCACACAGCCGGGGGCTGACTGCTGTGTGGGCAGAAGGTTTTGGACTGCTGTACATCTTCACTCTCCCAAGTTGGAGGAATTTACCAAATCTATATGAAACAAAATATGTAAATCTACATGAAATCAAAATATTTTAAAATGTATGAAATAATACTTATAATTTACCATATATGTAATTTTATATCTATATACTATTGCCAGCCAGGGATCTCTGTACAATTCACGAACAGGATGGGACTGCTGAGGAGTGCGCCTTGAGCTGTTTGTTTTCCAGCATCAGTCTCATTACATGGTTCTGACAATGGGAAGATGCCAGCAGCTCTCATCCCCAGCAGCAGACAAAGAACTTAATGTTATAACTTACTTTAAGTAAGTTTTTTGACCAATCACACAAAGCAAAAGCATATTGACAGTAGTTCTACCCAACCAATGTAAGCACATGTACCTTTTGTTAAAATAATGCTTGCTTATTCTGAATACAATACCTGCTTGTAAGCCTTAAAACACAATGCACAGAGCTCTATTATTAAGCTTAGAACTTCCTAATATCTTGCTAGATAAACTTTTCTGCAGCTTAGGGAGTTATTCTAGACAAGCGTTAATAGACAGACCATTGTTCTAAATGTCCTTACTTTTCCACTTCTTATGTAATTTTTCTGCTGACAAATCTTATGGCTAGTGCTTAGATCTCATCAAAGTTGTGCTGTCTCTGAGGCCTGCCTTTTGCAGCTTTGCCCAAACCCTCTGATTTCTGACTGTTTCTGTTGCCTTGTTTTGTTTTTGCAACCCTGAGTTTTCTGAAAGGAAGAAACACCAGGGACAGAAAGCACCATTTCTAGGGCACTGTCAGGGCAAAAATCTCAGCATGATGAAGCAAGCAAAATAAATGGATGAGTGGGTTTCTGGGCTAGGTTTGCCTGTGATGGCAAAGTCCTGCACATGAAGATGGAGGTGCAGATTGTCCCATTGCTCCTCATTCTGCATCTTTCTGGGAACTAGAGGAATCCTGATGGAGCCTGTGAAGCACTTGAGCTTGGAAAGTCATGCTTCACTGCTCTTTATTGTTTTGGGTTTTATTTGTGAGCAGCATTCATTTGTAACATCAGCCGAGCCTGCTTCAATTCTGGTGCCACTCATCATTTCAGGAAGAGAAAGAAAACATTAATACTGTGATAATCACATCAGGACCATTTACTGCGTTACTACCTTACAGTAGCACTGTAGAGTAGGATTATAGAGTAGGATTGTGAATAAATAAAGTTTCTGAAACTTCAACTCATCTGGAACTTTCACTTCTTTCTTACCCTGAGAATAAGCTCAGCATTTCCTTCTGAGTTGACAGTTGTCTCTTAAAGGTGCAAAGTCATATTTATGGCTTCTTTGGCGTGCCTTCAAAGTAGGGAAGGATCTTCTTCAGCCATCATCTCCAGACCACACTGCCTTTGGAATATGACCCACTGGCCTGTTTTGGCACATATGTGGCACTTCAGGTGAGGCAGAAAGGGATGCGACATTTGCAGGAAAAAAACAGAGGAAGAATGGGGCAGGCCAAACACCTTGTGCAGATGCAGGCATTGAGCTGTGACTTGAGAGCATTTGGGTTCCTGCCACTTGGAACTGGATGCCTAAATGCAATGTCTTTGGTGGAAGGAGAGCCTTGCTCAAGTGAGAAAGCAGAAAGATCCAGGAGGGTGCTCGGGAAGGTCTCCTGTGGCGCAGAGCTGTCAGCGCCTGTGAGGTGAGAGCGGGCCCGGCCTTGCCCGGGGCGGAGCCCCAGCAGAGCCCCGGCAGAGGCCGGAGCAGCCTGAGCCTCGGCAGAGGCAGGCTGGAAGGAGGCCCTTGTAGCTGCAAGAGGCAGCAGCCGGGCCCTGGGTGCCTCTTCCTGGGAGCGGGCGAGTCCTCGGTTTTCAGAGCCCGGCTGGCAGCTGGCTGCTCCCGAGGGGAAGCGCAGCCGTGCTGGACACAGCCCGGACTGGAGGCATTGCCCGTCTGGAGTGTGCCCGGGAGCAGAGCAAGGCGAAGGGCAGCCCAGGGCCGCTGGGCTGGCTGAGGATTCCTCCTCTTCTGCCGGCTGCCCTGTAAGTCCTGGGAAAGGTCAGCAGTGTGTGCAGCACTCTGGGCTACTGGGCAGGCTGGAGCACAGGGCAGCCTCCTTCAGGCACGGCACTTCTGCCAGGGGAAGCAAGGCTGGAGGGAGGCAGTGACAGCTCGGCAGGTCACATCTGCAGGAGCCAGTGCCTGACGCAGCTCTGGGATGAAGAACATGCAATCCTGCAGTTCTGCATGGAGCCAGAGCAAAGGGGTGAGATGCAGAGTGTTTTGCAGAAATATTCAGGGCCACCAGGCCAGCCTGCTTTGTGCTGTCTGGCACACAGCAAGCGCTGCGCAATGCAGCTCTGAGCTGCTCGGACAGTAGGAATCAGGGATGTGCCTGAGGGTTTTGCTTGAGGAGTGAACTGATTTGGAAGGGAGCAGAATAATTTCAGTAGGCAATCCATGTTTTCTTCATTCATTTCAGAAAGAAAGTTGCAATGTGTCTATCTCATCAATAGCACTTGCAGGACTTTTTGGTGAAATGCTTGTGTTTGATTCCCAGTAAAGGAAGGAGAGGGATTGAGAAAATGTTGAAGCGTAACAAGTGGGCTTATTCTTGTGAATTCCCCTAGCTTTAACAGGTAGTGCTGAACTTGTATTTCCCCATTGCAGTGCTTAATGTGGGCAAGCACATTAACCTTTAAGAACAAAGAGAAAGGTCATTCCAAGAAGGTAGCTGGAATGCATTCAAGGGAAGGGAGTATTTTTAGGATGTTCTTGACTGGTAAAGGAGAATTTGAGGAGTGGAGTATTTCTAAACAACTGTGTCCAAGGCCCTGCTGTATTTGATCCATGTTTGAGCAGGTGGACAAAGCATTTGAGAAAAGTTTGTTGTTTAGCAGGTGGGAACTTGCCCCTTTGTCCTGATTGAGGGCAAATCTGGGAGAGAACCCCCAAAGGAATTCCTCTAGAAAGCACATTCAATTGGCCTCTCTCTCAAGCAGTTGGGTAAAAATACCTCAGTTGGAGAAAAGTGGAAAAAACTGTTGTTTAACAATAAAACCTAAAGATTATTAAATATTACAACTTACCACTCCAAAGAATGGACAAACTCAGAAAGTCCCCTCCGTGGGCTGTAGCTCAGCTCACTCAGTCTCTTATCAGTCCCTGTGGCGCTGGAAATGCCGCAGCCCAGGCCCAGCCCCTTGGGTCACAGGTGTGAGCTGCCGGTGCTTTTCTGGTGTTCAGTCTGGAGAAGGTCTAAACAAGTCCAAAGAAAAGGGGGGGAAAAAAAAACCCTGTGCAGGGAATTTCTTTGCCTCAGCTAGCTAAAACTAACTAAAAGCAAAGGAGAGCTTAGTCCTGCTGTCTGTCCATTTGCAGACATCACAGTCCAGGCGCAGGAATGTGGAGGAGTGAGTGCAGTTTCTGAAAAGAAACTAAATGCTTCTTCTCTCCCTCTTCACTCTTGGAGCAAGTGTTAAAGGTGCAAAATGTATTATTCAGCAAAACCAGAACAGATGACTGGGCATACAAGCATCATACTGTCAAGGCAGGACAACCTTGAAAGAGAAGCAACATATTGGTCCATGGGTGGGCAGTCAAGTTTTGAAAGGGGAACAATGCATAACGGAGCCCTTGGTGGCAGGGAGTTGGTATGGTGAGCCATCATGGCCTCATCTCACGCGCCGGCCATGTGTGAGCTGATGCTGTAAGTGGGAAAGTTCCACTCCTGAGCAGGAGATATAAGGCCTGGTTCTGGGGTGGAGGGGTGAGAAGGATGAGATGCAGACTGTATTGATCCAGGGGATGTTCTGGAAATACACTACCTACCTGCCCCTGCTGCAAGGTACCACGGTCCATCTCCTTCTCCTGCTCAGCAGATTTTTGGGAATCCAGGGGTTGGTATGTATTATTTGCTTTGCAGGCCCAGTTGTGTCTTAGGTTCTTTTGTGCATGGGCCTCCTCCTGAACCAGTGACAGTGAACACCAGGGACCTACAGGATGCTCTTACTCTGATGCCAGTAAATTCTGAGAAGTGATTGAAATAAATCATCAGATAAATTGGGGTAATGTTTAGCCTGTGTGTTCATCAAAGTATTGAATATGTCTTAATTGCACGGATCCAAACTAGTAAGTGAGATTGCTGGGTGTGCCTGTGTTAGAGAAGTGATTCCCTATGCACCAGGTACTAAAATGCATTATTGCCTCCTTTCTAAGCCTGAGCTGGCAGCAGGCGTCAGGCCCTGTTTGGTAACTTTCATTTTGGCAACTTCTGGTAGCAGGTTAAGAAATGTCAAAATGAAACATTTTCAGCTGTTTTCCTCTGGTTCACCTTTTTGGGAGCCAAGGTGGCCTGGGTGTGTGCAGAGCAGTGCAGTCCCACAAACCCCTTGGTTTCCCTGCAAGTTGTCGTGCCTTGTTGCCAGGTGTGCCCAGCTCTGGCAGGAGAAAGAGCCCGCAGGGCAGTGGGCACCATGCCCTGCCCAGCCAGGGCTCTCTGGCCCAGAGCAGCAGCAGCACCAACACCATTCAACCTGCTCCTGCCTTGGCTTCCCCGGGACACAGAAGCCTCTGGAAATCAGCACCGCCAGTCACATTCCCAGGCTGGAGAAGCTGCTGCTGGCGGGCAGATGCTGCCAGTTTGATTGCTTCCAAAGGGGAATAAAGGCAGAGATGTACATGTACCAGAGCCCTAGGCATGTCCATGAATGTGCAAATGTATGGGGGATTTTTTAGGAATGATTTTAGCTGTTATGGCAACAGTGCCTTCTCTCCTGGTTCTGTGCAATACTTTGGGCCATTTTCTTGGTGTGGTTTCCTTTGCTTGGGTCCCATCTGAGTGCTCAGTTGGGATACAGGCTGTAGGTGCTTTGTGCACTCTTGGAGTTACTTTTGGATCCCTTGAAACCATAGGGGAGTTTGTGCTGCTTATTGACAGAGGAGAAGTTCCCAGGCTGTTTTGTGCTTGCTGTAGGGAAGGTTGGTTATTGCTTGGCATAAATTCAAAGACCAGCACAGATCATTTGCTTTGTGATGTCAGGGCATGGTTGCCACCCTGTCGTGGTCACATCAGAAGGTTGTCTTGGTGCACGGAAGGCCTGAGTGTCAGAGCAGCCCTAGTTCTGTCTCAGAGCAGCAGCATTCTCCTGCCAGAGGCATTTCTCAGTGGACAGTGGACACTTGTGCACTGACAAGAACCTTACTTTTTCTACTGTTGGAGCACAGCCTGCAAACTGCAGAGCATTACTATAACAATGAAAGAACTGATTGGTTCTGTTATTGCTGCATTCACAGTTTATTATTCTGGCTATTATTTGACTCATCTGGCACGTAAGTAGAAGTTTTCCCTGGGTGTAACCTAACTTGGCTTTTATATGTCTTCCTGCTCTTTCTTAGTGACTGAGGTTCTGATTTAGAAACAGAAAGGGCATTAGGATGCCACTGGTTTGGTAAAGCTCCTGTCAACAGGTTCAGCTAAAAAGGGGGTGTCTGCAGCCACAGGGGCAGCATTTGCAAGGGAACTGTCAGGGATTCCGTTCACTCCACGGGCGAGTTTGTGGCAGCAGTGTCTGTCATTTCCTCAGTTTGCTGGGACAGCAAGACAGCTTTGAAAATGTAGACTGGGAGACCTTCTTGGAAGGCCTTCTGAAAATTTGGCAGTTGGTCCCAGGAATCAGAGAAAACTTCTTCCTTTCTACATTTTCTCATGAAAGGATTTGACTGTCTAAATTGATCTTTTACAGAGTGCTAAAATAGTGATTTTCTTTTTGCAAGGAAGTGCAAACTCCAAAGCAGTGAGTGCTCCTGAACCCTGGAGTTGCTGCTGTGCTGTTTCACAATAGAACTGCCACAGCTCTGGGAAATTTTGTGGAAGCTTTTCTGTGCAACCGTTTCCAGCAAGTTAATAGAACTAGTGCATGCAACTGATTTTTAAAAAAAAGTACCTGAGGGAGAGGATAAAAAAGCTGCTTTATGTGTTTGGTAGAACAGGAGCATAGAGTGTTAAAGAACAATTGGCATTTTCTTGCTCATGTTTGTATTCATTTACTAGCAAAACAGGCCAAAGAGTAGGCACAACCAAGAAAATTGTCCTGATCTCTTGCTGCTTGTTTGAATGAAATGTGTCTCCTGGAGGGAAGTTGTGAAATGGGAAATCACCACTGTTTGAGTTGACTTGTTCTGTGGGATTCAGCAGCCCAAGCAGTTTTCTCACAGCATCTGGTTCATTTTCCCCTGCCCACTACAGGTCACGTGATGCGTGTCATCTGTGGTGCTGATCCTGAGGTGAGTGAGAAAGGAACATTTCTGTTCTTGGTGTTTAAGGATTGTAGAGCGAGGTATCAGTTTGATCAGAAGCAGTAAGGTGTAGAAGGGCAGCTGGGAACACAAAAAAAAATTCATGGAGATGACTACAGAAACAAAAAGCTAGGCTTCACTGCCAAATCCATACATTTCTATCTCAGAATGTTCAAGAACAAAAAGTTCTAATTTAAAAACAGGACACTGTTACCTCTTAGTAGGCAACATGGAGTGTTTAAATGAGAGCAATTTGAAGTACAATAGAATTAGCCAGTCATAATTCAATTAGTGTGTCTTAGAATCCCATTGCAATTAAAATTTCTGATTTCTCCTTACATGATATGACAGATCTGAAAAGAAATGAGGTTCTAAATGATGGGTAATGGCCTTTTCCTCATGCTTCCCTCTTGCCACAGATGACAGAACCAAGAGCCGTCTCTCCCCTGGCTTCCTCTGCTCCTGGAGAAGATGATGGCGAAGAGGAGCAAATTGAGGTGGATGACCGCCAGCCCATAGCAGAGGTCACACCGGAGCCTGGATATCCCGAGCCCGTGAGTGCCAGTTGTGGGTGGTGCTGTCTTAGGTGCAAGGCAGAGCTGCACTTGTTGGAGCAGCCAGCGCTTTGCTGTTGCTGGCTGAGGATGCTGAGTGCAGGAGTCCTGCCAGGAGCTTGGTATTTCCTGCAGGCAGTGACAGCAGAACTTGGCCTTTGAGCTTTCATGTTTAGGTCCCAGAGGGGCTGGTGCCTGTGGTTGAGCTTCTGGCTGCTTGTCTCAGGGAAGCTCTGTCTCTTGGCTTCTGCAGTGCTATGGCCGAGGGGCCAGGTGGTAGTGAGGAGGTCAGGTGGTTTTTTTTGTTTGTGTTCCCTTATGGAAAGGTGTGTTTTGCTTGTGAAAGTGGCCTTCAGTTTTCTTGAGTAATTCTGCAGTTCTACAAAGTCTTTCTTGGGCCTTCTTTCTTTGTGATTTGATAAGCTACAAAGAGATGGTTGTGTTCTCCGTGATGCTGTGGTTGGGCCATTCTTGTCCTGTGCAGCCAAATGGAGGCAAACAGCAGAAGAGGCAATTTTCTGTTGATGCATTTTGTGATGAAGTCTGCAGCTTTGGCAAGCACCTTGGAGCCTAGAGTGGGGTTGAAGCTGCAAGTTGTTGACTGCAGCCTTGTGTTTCTCAGAAGAGGAAGTCCATGTAGCAGTTGTGGATGCTGTATGTGCAGTCAAATGGGCAACTCTGTGGCTGGGGAGCTGTGTGGGTCCAAAGAAGCCAGGGGTGCTGGAGGAGATCAGCTGAACAAGAGGCAGCCTGGGAGCAGGTGGCCAAGAAGGCCAGTGGCATGGTGGCCTGTGTCAGCAGCAGTGGGGCAGCAGGAGCAGGGCAGTGAGCGTCGCCCTGTGCTGGGCAGCGCTGCGGCCACAGCTGGAGTGCTGTGTGCAGCTGTGGGCCCTGGGAATCAGAAAGTGATGGAGAGGCTGGAGCGTGTGCAGAGAAGGCCACGAGAGCTGGGCAAGGGGTTGGAGCACAAGGTCAGTGAGGAGGTGCTGAGGGAGCTTGAGCTGGACAATGGGAGTCTCTTGAGGGATCTTCAGGCAGACTTCCATCAATGCCTGCATGACATTGCTCAGCACAAGGGCTTTTTCTGTTCCAAAAGTCTGCCACTGTGCATGCAAGTGCTTGGGACACTGGAGTGGTTGACACTTCCTTCTTCTGGCTTGTTGTCTTGTTTGTTTTCTACGAGAGGTTTGCCCTGTTGATTTTCTCCTTTTCCAGGAAGCAAAGATGCTTCTGCACAAAGCTTCCTGCCTTTCCCCCGCACTGGATGAGATTGTGATCCACTTTGAGTTTTCCAGGTCTTCAGCAGCAGTAGCAAAGGCGTTGCTGAGTCCTTCCTACCTTGCCATTTCAGAGCTTTCAAGAACTAAAAGCTCTGTTTTACAGCGACATCGTTTCTTGCTGATAGCAGCCAGGAAGGAAAATCAAGCTTATATCCATCTAGAGTTGTGTTGATGTGGCCGACTTTAGTTGGGTCTTTGGGACTTAGAATCCCTTTATCGCTAGGGAATGTTTCTTTTTCTCCTCAGAAGATGTGGTGGTAGATCTGAAGAGAAATGAGGTTCTAAATGATAGGTAATGGCCTTTCCCTCATGCTTCCCTCTTGCCACAGATGACAGAACCAAGAGCCGTCTCTCCCCTGGCTTCCTCTGCTCCTGGAGAAGAAGAAGGCAAAGAGGAGCAAATTGAGGTGGATGACCGCCAGCCCATATCAGAGGTCACACCGGAGCCTGGATATCCTGAGCCCGTGAGTGCCAGTTGTGGGTGGTGCTGTCTTAGGTGCAAGGCAGAGCTGCACTTGGTGGAGCAGCCAGCGCTTTGCTGTTGCTGGCTGAGGATGCTGAGTGCTGGAGTCCTGCCAGGAGCTTGGAATTTCCTGCAGGCAGTGACTGCAGAACTTTGCTTTTGAGGTGTCATGTTGAGGTCCCAGAGGGGCTGGTGCCTGTGGTTGAGCTTCTGGCTGCTTGTCTAAGGGTAGCTCTGTCTCTTGGCTTCTGTAGTGCTATGGCCAAGGGCATGGGTGGTAATGAGGAGGTCAGGTGGTTTTGTTTGTTTGTGTTCCCTTATGGAAAGGTGTGTTTTGCTTGTGAAACTGGCCTTCAGTTTTCTGGAGTAAATCTTCAGTTCAGAAAGTCATTTTTTGGGCCAGCTGTCTTTGTGATTTGATAAGCTGCAAGGAGATGGTTGTGTTCTCCATGAAGCTGTGGTTGGGCCATACTTGTCCTCTGCGGGAAAATGAGGGAAACAGCAGAAGAGGCAATTTTCTGTTGATGCATTTTGTGATGAAGTCTGCAGCTTTAGTGAGCGCCTTGGAGCCTGGAGTGGGGTTGAAGCTGCAAGTCCTTGACTGCAGCCTTGTGTTGTGTCGGATGAAGGGAGACGCGGACACCAAATGGTTCACCAACAAAACTCAGTTTATTGATCATATAGCTCTGGTTAAATACATTCTATAATGACCTCGTGAATATTGCAAAAGTAAAGCTCATTATTGGACAGCTCCTAGGTCAGCTCCTCCTAAATTGGCATTTCTGCAGCTTGCCTTGCTTATCTTTGCAGATAGCTGGCTACGTGCAAATTCTCCTTTCTTCTTCTACTAGCTACGTGCAGTTTCTAGCGGATTCTCCTTTCTCGTCCTACTTTTTTACCATATTTGCTACTTTTCATAGAGTTCCCACTTCTCAAGGATATCCTGCTTCTGTGGGCCTTTGTCTCGCACAATGCCCATTCATAATAAATCTATCTGGCTGTGCCCTCTTTCTAGCAGCCAGGTCTAACTACACTCTCCACATTTCTCCCATTTTCTTTTTGAGCTAAAAGATGTGTTTTCTAGGTCTTTTCAATTGTACGCTGTATCATTCCCTGTATACAATTAAGGACACAAGGTAGTAACAGGAGAATAAACAAAATCACTCCAAATAACCCTATAGCATAAATCACGACATTCCGTAACCATGGTCCCAAACCTAAACCTTTCAACCACTCATCAGGTCCAAGACCCTCTTCTTCTTTTAATTTATGAAGTCCATCTCGAAGCTCCTTTATTTTAGTGTGGATTGAAACAGAGTGATCAGATAGGTTCATACAACACATACCTTCAAATTCCTCACATCCATGACCTTGTGCTAAAAGCAAAAAATCTATAGCAGCTCTATTTTGCAACACAGCATGATTAACACTTTGCACATCTGTAGTCAGCATATCTAAAACTTCTGAGGTTTTGTTCAATTCCTCTCTAGCCCAACATCCTAGCTCCTTTGCTAAATTTAAAGCCCTGCTTGCTGCCATTGCAGGTTTAAAGAGTAGACGTGACCACTCGTCTCAAATCACCCCAAAATGTTGGTGTTCCTAGCCGGTTCCGGTAATTACTGTCTAAATTGTTCCATCATTCTCCTTCCCAGACACGTAAGGCTTGATCCATTTAGCAGGTATCCAGAGTGTCCCTGTGGGGGTTGAAACACAAACATAACCTCTACCCCAATAAATCACTTCCGCTGGTCCTTCCCAAAGACCTGTTTTGGGGTCTCGATACTGAACCCAGACCTTTTTCCCTGAATTTAACTCCTGATCTTGTTGTTGTTCATGCCTAACAGCTGGTGGTACTTTTTCATCTCCAAATATGCACAAATGATTTAAAACATATAACACTTTAGCTAACCTCTCCTGAGGGTCTGCTATCCCATCATGCTTCCTAAGATAGGCCTTAAGTGTGTGATTGGCTCATTCTACTATGGCTTGACCTGTAGGAGAATGAGGTATTCCTGTAACGTGCTTAACCTTCCACAACCTTAAAAATTGCTCAACCCGTTTCCCTACATAGGCAGGGCCATTGTCTGTCTTTATCTGACTAGGTACTCCCATCACAGCAAAACAACTAGTCAAATGACGTATAACGTGCAATGCTCTTTCACCTGCCTGTGCTGTTGCCCACATATACTTAGTGTACTTGTCTATAGTTACATGCACATATTTAAGCCTGCCAAACTCTGAAACATGTGTCACATCCATTTGCCAAATCTCATTTAGTTTCAAACCACGAGGGTTGACCCCACATCCCAGGCCTACCCCACTATTCTGATAGCTACAGATAGGGCATGCTCTTACTATGGCCTTTGCTTCCTGAGCAGTGATTGTGCAATTCCTCATCAACCCTTTTGCATTCTGATGATAAAGCTCATGCATCTCACGAGCTATTTCAAAATTATTGCCTTGTCCATCTGCAGTCATAACCAATCGGTTAGCTCTAGCATTACCTTCCCCTAAACCAATATCCCATTTATGACTCCTAATGTGAATGATACAGTAAGGATTTTCCCTAATCTGCAATCCTCTCTGTAATTGTAACAATAACTCATAAAGCCGTCTATTGGTAACTTGCTTTATCGACGCATCTTCCAACCTTTCTGCTACCCCAGCCACATAAAGAGAGTCCGTGACTACATTTAAAGGACCTGTAAAAGTAACACATGCCCATACAACTGCAAGCAATTCAAGAGTTTGGAGACTGTCCTCGGGGCATGCATCCAAAATTTTATGTTGCCATGTATCCTCAGTTTTCCACGTGACAGCTGCCCTCCTTGATTTCTTGCCTGCGTCTGTGAATACTGTAATCCCATTTGGAATTGGCTGCTCCTGACGTAAAGGTCGAGTAATCCATTGCCACTCTCCTAACCACTGTAACTGTTTTGGAAAAAGTGGTCCAGTAAGAATACATGCATTTGAGTCCAGCAAAGCTTCCTGCAGCTCCTCGGAGTTCAATAAAAACCAGTCTAAGTCCTCATTTTTTATTGGCAGATGTATAGTTGCTGGCGACGTTCCAGTGACTTCTAGTATCCGTAGTCTGCCCTTTTTAATTAAAGCAGCAAGCTGATCCATCTTTGTGCTAATTGTTTTCCTTAACTGCAAGGGTGGAGACAACCATTCTAATACTCTAAGTTCCTCCGTGTTCTTTTCGAATTGGGTAAGTGCCCCTAACAAATGTTTCGATGAGTGCCAAATTGTAAGAGTCAGAGGAACATCTGGCAAGTGACGCTGAACAAACCCTTGTGTGACACAGCGCAGAATGTGGCTTAAGGTGACACGTTGCTCTGGTGTAACTGTAACAACAGCTGCGGGATCTGTGCCTTTCAGCAGTGGCCGAAGGGATTCTAAGAGTGTATTTGGTATCCCTACAATAGGTTTCAGCCACTGTAAGTCCCCTAAAAGTTTTTGTGCATCACGAAGTTTTTTTATATCCAGCTGTAATTCCAGTTTCTGTGGTTTTATTAGGCTTTGAGTAATAGTCCAGCCTAAATACTTCCATGGAGATGTTTTTTGCACCTTCTCTGGGGCTATAATTAAAGATGCTTGCTTTAAGGTAGTCTCAATGTACTGAATCTGATCATCTTTAAAAGGGTGCGGCTGAGCAAACAAAATATCATCCATATAATGGTAAATAATTGTGTCGGGCCAGGCAACTCGTAATGGCTGTAGTGCTGCATCAACATATAGCTGACATAACATAGGGCTATTGCGCATTCCCTGTGGTAATGTAACCCATTCAAACCTCTTATCAGGTTCACCTCATTAATGGCTCGTAAGGTAAATGCAAACCGCTTGGTATCCTGAGGGTGCAACAAAATTGTAAAGAAACAATCTTTTAAATCAATAATTAGCAAACACCAGTCCTGTGGCAACATGGACGGATTAGGTAATCCTGGCTGCAATGCTCCCATAGGTTCCATTTGATCATTTACAGCCCTTAAATCATGTAGCAAACGATACTTGCCCGATTTCTTCTTGATGACAAAAATAGGTGTATTCCATGGACTGGTAGACAATTTAAGGTGTCCCTGTTGATACTGTTCATTCACCAATTGGTGTGCCTGGTATAAGCTTTCCCCTTTTAATGGCCATTGCTTCACCGTTACTGGGTTATTAGTAGTCAAGGTAAGCGGAATGGGGAAAGTCCAAGCAATGGCAATTACTCCAAAGGGTGCTCATTGGACAACACCACCCCCAATTGGGCTAAAATGTCCCTTCCAATCAGACACTGCACTGTTGGAGGTAAAGGAACCACCGACAAAACTGTAGATAGTCCTTGTCCATCCACCTGAATCCAAACCTGAGGTGTTTTCTTTGCCAAGGTAAAACCTCCCACTCCTGTGACTGTATCCGCTGTGGCAAAAAGAGGCCAGTGCTTTGGCCAGTATTGAGGTGATACAATACTGGTATCTGCTCCTGTATCCAACAGTCCTTGCACGACCTTTTCCTCTCTAGCGTATGTGATTGTTATTTGTGTTTTTGGTCGGTCCCTTAAATCCATGGTGAGCAGTGTTAGTCCAGATGACCCAAATCCCTGGTTCCCCCTAGGTAGATCCTGTTGTGGAGTTATTCCCTCAGTTTGCGGCAAGGGAACCAACTGAGCAATCCGCTGTCCTTTTGGGATTTTAAGTGGAGGAAATAAAGTATGAACCATGATTTGTATTTCCCCATGAAAGTCAGCATCAATAACACCTGGCAATACAAACAGTCCTGCCAGTGAGGCTGAAGAGCGTCCAATTAATAAAGCACCATAAGCTTTTCCATGAATTTGAATAGGTCCTTTTGTGCCCATTGGAATTTTAGTGGGGCGTGTCGTCATCAGGGTTACTTCTACGTTGGCAGCCAAGTTGAGCCCCAGGCTCCCTGCTGTGGCGGGTTGCAGTCTGCAGACGGCGCTGTTGCTGCAGCGACTACTTGTTTCTGGGCGCGGTCGCTGTTGTTGTTGTATGCGCTCCGTGGGGGGTTTCCCGGCCTCCGGCGACAGGCGGAAGAGTTATGAGTTGCAGACTGACATTGCTGACACCACACTCCAGTAACCCGACAGGTTCGTCTCAGGTGACCGCTCCTTCCACATCGATAGCAGCGCATGGATGATCCTGGACAATCAGCAGAGGTAGTGGCTGGTGCCGTAGGAGCCCGAAGAGGCGCAAGTGCGGCTAAGACTTGTGACTGAGACGATTCTGCCTGTTTTTGTAACCCTGCTCCTAGTTTTTCTATAGCATCTACTATAAATGCCTGTGTGCCTACCGGCATATTAGCCATCCTGTCTAAAGCTTCCTCAATGGACCAATTTGCTCCTAAAGTAGCTAACACTCTCTTTGTAGCATCTGTAGCATTCTGCAGGGCACATTGCTTTAGCATTGCCCCTTTCATGTAATCTGGAACCCCAGCACGATCTATTGCAGCTGCACACTTATCAATAAATGACCCAAAAGATTCCTCTCTCCCCTGTTTTATTCCCATATATGCTGGTACGCCAGAAGTATCCTGTTTCTTGTCTATAGCTTTTCTAACCAAACTCATAGCTTCCCGTATCTTATCTGGACCCAGTATTAGCTGCGCTTCTGTCCGTAGATATGGACCTAGCCCTAACAACTCTTCCATAGTCACCCCATAGAGTGGATCTCCTGGCTGCCTTTGAATCATGAGTGACTGATTTACTTGTGCCTGCCAATGAGCATTAAATAGTAGCTGCTGATGTTGTGTAAGCATCAGCTTCACAAGCCCTCTCAAATCATTTGGTATAAGCAACTGTGTATTAAACAGATAGTCCAGCATCTGTTTCACTGGCGTGCTCTTAAACCCATACTGACTGACAGTCTGCCTCAGCTGTATTAGAAGCTTCCAATCTAAGGGGGAATAGCCAGCATCAGTTCGAATGTGCTGCCCTTGATCATCATATACCGGATTGTAAACTACTGGATAAGCCATAGAGTTTGCAGCCTCGATCATGTCCTCATCCCCCAAAGTTAACCCTTCTCGGGCCACCTTACTCCAAGCCTCGCTCCTTTGCTTTGCCATCTCCTCCCACCGGTTGCTCTGCACCTTAGGGACAGGATCAGGCTCCAGCTCTTTTGGAGGTGGAGGGGGTTCTGGGGGTACTGGCCACACGACCACTTTCCTCTGGCTGCTCAAATCAGGCTTTTCTGGTTCTGTCCGGCTGTTATCCTCAGGCTTTTCTGGCTCTGTCTGACTACTACCTTCACGCCTTTCCGGCTCTATCTGACTATTGCCTTCCTCGGGGAGGGCAGATGGCGTTACAGGAATCGACACCCGACTTATTCCTGGGGCTAACGGCTCATCCTCCCCTCCGTATCCTAGATTTTTCCTGTCAGCCTCAACTGCCTTTTCTGCTGCCTTTTTCTCTGTTACTTGCTGTAGCAAAAAGTTATAAATAACACGCCAAGGCTTTGCTAACTTTTTCAAGGTCTTATCATCGTCTAAAACACCATCCCACAATAAATCTCCTAGCTTTTTCCATTCAGTTAACTCATGCACTGTGTGGGGGTTAGCAAAGCAACCTTTTGACTCTCCCCAAGCTAGTAATCCCGGGAGCTCTTTTTTAAGATCTACTCCTTTAAACCCTTCCTTTTCTAATATATTTATAAATAAATCATATGTCACTTGCCTCTCCATTGTTATACGTCAGAGCTGTTGCAGCTTTTCAGGCTCCGGTGACACGTATGGCCCAAAGCACCTTATATACCTTTGGGGGCGCCTCTCCCAGCTTTTTGCCTCGTTGGACGCCGTCCCCGCTGCTAAAGGACCCAACGCTACTTCACCGACCATGGCAGGTTCTTCCCTGACTTCTTTTATCCGAGAAGCAGGAATCACGTCGGGGTCACCAGTTGTCGGATGAAGGGAGACGCGGACACCAGATGGTTCACCAACGAAACTCAGTTTATTGATCATATAGCTCTGGTTAAATACATTCTATAATGACCTCGTGAATATTGCAAAAGTAAAGCTCATTATTGGTCAGCTCCTAGGTCAGCTCCTCCTAAATTGGCATTTCTGCAGCTTGCCTTGCTTATCTTTGCAGATAGCTGGCTACGTGCAAATTCTCCTTTCTTCTTCTACTAGCTACGTGCAGTTTCTAGCGGATTCTCCTTTCTCGTCCTACTTTTTTACCATATTTGCTACTTTTCATAGAGTTCCCGCTTCTCGAGGATATCCTGCTTCTGTGGGCCTTTGTCTTGCACAATGCCCATTCATAATAAATCTATCTGGCTGTGCCCTCTTTCTAGCAGCCAGGTCTGAACTACACTCTCCACAGTGTTGCTCAGAAGAGGAAGCCCATGTAGAAGTTGTGGATGCTGTATTTGCAGTCAAATGGGCAACTCTGTGGCTGGGGAGCTGTGTGGGTCCAAAGGAGCAAGGGGTGCTGGAGGAGATCAGCTGAACAAGAGGCAACCTGGGAGCAGGTGGCCAAGAAGGCCAATGGCATCGTGGCCTGTGTCAGCAGCAGTGGGGCAGCAGGAGCAGGGCAGTGAGCGTCGCCCTGTGCTTGGCAGCGCTGCGGCCACGGCTGGACTGCTGTGTGCAGCTGTGGGCCCTGGGAAGCAGAAAGTGATGGACGTGCGGGAGAGTGTGCAGAGAAGGCCACGAGAGCTGGGCAAGGGGTTGGAGCACAAGGCCAGTGAGGAGGTGCTGATGGAGCTTTAGCTGGACAATGGGAGGCTCTTGAGGGACTTTCAGGCAGACTTCCATCAATGCCTGCATGACATTGCTCAGCACAAAGGCTTTTTCAGTTCCAAAAGTCTGCCACAGTGCATGCAAGTGCTCTGGACACTGGAGTGGGTGACACTTCCCTCTTCTGGCTTGTTGGCTTGTTGGTTTGCCCTGTTGATTTTCTCCTTTTCCAGGAAGCAAAGATGCTTCTGCACAAGGTTTCCTGCCTTTGTCCCGCACTGGATGAGATTGTGATCCACTTTGAATTTTCCACGTCTTCAGCCGCAGTAGCAAAGGCGTTCCTGAGTCCTTCCTAGCTTTCCATTTCAGAGCTTTCAAGAACTAAAAGCTCAGTTTTACAGCGAAATCATTTCTTGCTGATAGTAGCCAGGGAGGAAAATCAAGCTTATATCCATCTAGAGTTTTGTTGATGTGGGCGACTTTAGTTGGGTCTTTGGGACTTAGAATCCCTATATTGCTAGGGAATATTCCGTTTTCTCCTTAGAAGATGTGGTGGTAGATCTGAAAAGAAATGAGGTTCTAAATGATAGGTAATGGCCTTTCCCTCATGCTTCCCTCTTGCCACAGATGACAGATCCAAGAGGCGTCTCTCCCCTGGCTCCCGCTGCTCCTGGAGAAGATGAAGGCGAAGAGGAGCAAATTGAGGTGGATGACCGCCAGCCCATATCAGAGGTCACGCCGGAGCCTGGATATCTCGAGCCCGTGAGTGCCAGTTGTGGGTGGTGCTGTCTTAGGTGCAAGGCAGAGCTGCACTTGTTGAAGCAGCCAGTGCTTTACTGTTGCTGGCTGAGGATGCTGAGTGCTGGAGTCCTGCCAGGAGCTTGGTATTTCCTGCAGGCAGTGACAGCAGAACTTGGCCTTTGAGCTTTCATGTTTGGGTCCCAGAGGGGCTGGTGCCAGTGGTTGAGCTTCTGGCTGCTTGTCTCAGGGAAGCTCTGTCTCTTGGCTTCTGCAGTGCTATGGCCAAAGGCAGAGGTGGTAGTGAGGAGGTCAGGTGGTTTTTTTTGTTTGTGTTCCCTTATGGAAAGGTGTGTTTTGCTTGTGAAACTGGCCTGCAGTTTTCTTGAGTAATTCTTCAGTTCTACAAAGTCTTTCTTGGGCCTTCTGTCTTTGTGATTTGATAAGCTACAAGGAGATGGTTGTGTTCTCCGTGATGCTGTGGTTGGGCCATTCTTGTCCTGTGGAGCCAAATAAGGCAAACAGCAGAAGAGGCAATTTTCTGTTGATGCATTTTGTGATGAAGTCTGCAGCTTTGGCAAGCGCCTTGGAGCCTAGAGTGGGGTTGAAGCTGCAAGTCCTTGACTGCAGCCTTGTGTTGCTCAGAAGAGGGAGGCCATGCTGTATCTGCAGTCAAATGGGCAACTCTGTGGCTGGGGAGCTGTGTGGGTCCAAAGAAGCCAGGGGTGCTGGAGGAGATCAGCTGAACAAGAGGCAGCCTGGGAGCAGGTGGCCAAGAAGGCCAGTGGCATGGTGGCCTGTGTCAGCAGCAGTGGGGCAGCAGGAGCAGGGCAGTGAGCGTCGCCCTGTGCTGGGCAGCGCTGCGGCCACAGCTGGAGTGCTGTGTGCAGCTGTGGGCCCTGGGAAGCAGAAAGTGATGGAGGGGCTGGAGCATGTGCAGAGAAGGCCACGAGAGCTGGGCAAGGGGTTGGAGCACAAGGCCAGTGAGGAGGTGCTGATGGAGCTTTAGCTGGACAATGGGAGGCTCTTGAGGGACTTTCAGGCAGACTTCCATCAATGCCTGCATGACATTGCTCAGCACAAAGGCTTTTTTATTTCCAAAAGTCTGCCACAGTGCATGCAAGTGCTTTGGACACTGAAGTGGGTGACACTTCCCTCTTCTGGCTTGTTGGCTTGGTGGTTTGCTAGGAGAGGTTGGCCCTGTTGATTTTCTCCTTTTCCAGGAAGCAAAGATGCTTCTGCACAAGGTTTCCTGCCTTTGTCCCGCACTGGATGAGATTGTGATCCACATTGAATTTTCCACGTCTTCAGCAGCAGTAGCAAAGGCGTTGCTGAGTCCTTCCTAGCTTGCCATTTCAGAGCTTTCAGGAAGTAAAAGCACTTTTTTACAGCGAAATCGTTTCTTACT
>NC_066343.1:12172666-12189018 GCF_022539315.1 Serinus canaria
TGAGGGCCTGAGGCGGCGGTGGCGCTGAAGGGATGGGGAGCCTGAGCTGCTGCTGGGGCTGGGGGCTGTGGGGCAGCCGAGGCCGATGGTGGCACTGAGGTGACAGGGAAGTGGCACAGGCTGAGGGGCTGCCAGGTCTAAGGGGGACAGGATGGCTCAGAAGGGACTGAGGGGATGAGAGGACGGTGAGTGGCTGAAGAAACTGAAGGGGGCTGGGGGTTCACCGAGAGCGGGGCTGAGAGGATGGAGGGGGCCAGCAGGGATCACAGAGGGCTCCGGGACTGCAGCTCTGCCAGGCCTTGGAACCAATTCCAGAGCCTCCATTTTTGCCACAGATGCAAGGAAGACCTTGAGGACAGCCGGAGACTGACAGAGCAGGGAGAAGCTGAAGGCCAGCAGCAGGAGCAGGGAATGGGGACCTGCTGCTGCCAGCCTGGAGAGAGCCCGGCTGAGGCCACAGGCCCGGGCAGGCAGGGTAGGGCTGAGGGCGATGTGGGCTGTGGCCGTGGGCACTGCCCGGCGGGGCAGGAGCGGGCCCTGCCCGTGCTGGGGTCGCTCAGCGCAGCTGCCCCGGCTGGCACAGGGGCTGTCCTTGGGCAAGGCAGCTGTGCCGGCAGGGCCCGGGAGCTGTGCTGGCTGTGCCGGGCTGCCGGGGCTGCGGGACGGTCCCGCCGTGACTGTGCTCAACACAGCTTGGCCTGCTCGGCTGCTTTTTCTTTCTAATCCTCCTGGGGAGGCTCTTCCCTGACGGAAGTGCAGCTGCTGCCAAGGGAAACGTCCCCATACTCACTTAGTGTTCCCTTTGATTGCCAGATGTCCCATCTGCTGTCCCTGTCCAGGAGAGCTGCTCTGCAAGGGAGGCGGAAACCAAGGGAGAGGCTTTGAAGTTGGGGCAGCTGGGATCCCTCTGCTTGGAGCTCTATTTAAAGATACATGGACTTGCATGTGAACAGGGATTATTATATGGATATGTACACATGTAGCCTGCTATTTGTACAGGCATATTTCTGTACATATGGTATTAGATTTATGAATGTACTATGTATATATGTACATATAGATACCTGGATAAATACAGGTTTGCACCTACATATTTGTGTGTATATGTATACTGTAATAACTGTGTTTAGATTTCCATATGTATACACTTGTTTAGGTCTTTATTTGTATTCATGTAGTTTTGGTATATGTCTTTTTAATAAGTATATTAGTCTTGTTTTTGTATATTTGTATTTTTAATATTTTTATGTATATTGATTTATATCTATATATATTGTATTTATGTGTATATCCTGATGTATAGCTGTATATTTGTTTTGATGCAATTGTGCATTTTTTTAGGGTGGTAGTGCTGTTTGTCTATTTATAGATCGGTTTGTTTTATGTAGCTCTTTCTTGAATGTAACATGTAACATTTAATCTGTATTCAGATCTGTATATTGTGGTGGTTATATATGTATTCAGTTCTATTTAAATGTGTATGGAAGTCGTATAGTGGTGGATTTTATTTGTTGAGTTCTTGGTATTAGAGACACTAATATTTTTGTGTTTGTATATGGGCTGTATGCTTGTTGTAGTATGCAATAAATTAAGTTGTTAATTTCCGCTTGATCTCTGTGTATAGTGAGTGTGTGTAGAAGTTTGCAATAAATTCGATTTTGTTCAAGGAAGTTGATATTTGTATGTTTTTAAACAGTGTGGTGGAACAATCAAATAAATTACTTCTTTAAACTTTAACTGCGACCTGTACAGTTCTATGTTGTCAGTACTGCTGTAGCAATTTGTAAGAAATGCCATTTGTCAACTGAGATGGATGTGTAGTAATTTGTGCTACCCAAAGCCTGGAGCAGATGGAAATGCCGGAGGATTTTGGCCATGAAAATATCTGGCCATGCCCAGCACATGGCCCACCTGCACTTCCCTTGCCCACTCAGGATGGGCAAGGGAAGCGCAGATTTTGGATGGCAGCAGAGCCACACATTGGCTCAGAACTCACTGCAATGGCCTGCTGGCTTAGAAAAAGATCAAGGATACATTTTATATATTCTATTTATTACAGTATATATATTAAAATCTATATTATGTAGTATATTGTGGGAATCCTTAAGAGGGTTTTGGGAAAGCTGCTTCTCAGTGAGGAGGATTTCTAGCCTAGAGGAATACAAAAATAAAAAAGAAGACCATGGACAATGCCATTGCCGGAGGCCCAGGCTGTTAAAGGAGGAATGGATCTTCCTCTTCGCCATCTGTAGCTGATACCCTGGCAAGTAATAAGCAGAAACTCTCGGGGCTCCTGGGCAATGAGATGGGAAACCATCTATCTAAACCAGAATGGGAAGTTTTTTACCGGCTTGAGACACTTTTACAGGATAAAGGATGTTCAGACATCTCAAAACATGAGCTAAAAGACTTATTAATCTGGGTAAAAGTGAATACTCAAAATACAGACTTGAAGTCTGCCTTTAACCTTTGATTTCTGGGACCGAATACACTGGAAAATTTACAAGCTGGTCTCTCTCTAAAAGGAAGAGAATTTGGTCAAACTAATGCCTGTCTCCAGAGCTTTAATGGAAAGCTGTGAACAGAATGATTGTAACAGAGACTTTCTCAAACACCAAACAGAACACCTGGATCTGAGCCTTTAATTTCAAAGGCTGCTGGGCCTTCACCCTCCTCTGGGGGGATCCCAGGTTTTGTTCGGGGTTCCATCCCTTCTCCTGGTGTGTCCAGGGTTTCCCCAGGTGGTGTGGACAGCACCCCGAAGCCTGGGAAGGGAGAATTAGATCATCTTCGAGCTTCAGTCATGTTCTCTGCTTTTTCCAATATTCCTAGTGTCACTGGGGCTGTGACAGGCTGTCCTCCCATTCCTCCATGAAATCATCCAACCCTGGAATTCCCGGGAAAGCATTTGGGATTTTTGTTGCATTCCAAGAGGGTGGGGGGGCAGGGGTTGTGTTCTGGGGAGGCTGGGAGTCAAATGGGTCCAGGAGATGAGACAGTTCATTTGGGGAGATGAGACAGTTCATTTGCAAAACAGGTGCTGCTGTTTCTGTGCCCTGCTCCTCTTCCAAACAAGATGAGGCCGGATCTACCCCCCCATGGCAGCGTTCCTGGGACTGCTGCACTGCAGAAGCTGCAGAAGCTGTAGAAGCAGCCCCTGACCCAGGCAAAAGTGAATCCAAGTCTCTGGGTTTAAGAGGTGGAATTTTGTTGACCTTCACTAGAGGGAGAACAGAAGGACAATGACAGCTCAGCTGTTCAATCAGAAAACACCCCAGGAACTGTCAGGTACAGGGGTTCAACATCATTGCATGGAGACAATCGAGGAATTTGTAGAATAGTGTCCAAGGAAGAAAGAGGCATTCACAGCCACCTTTGAGTGTTCCCAAATATTATCCTGCCTCATTCAATTTCCTATTATTCCCCAAAAGAAGGTTATGGCCTTGCTGGCAGCACCTCTACTGTGTCAGCTGAATGGACACATGGCAGGAAACTTAGGAAAAGGACTTCACATCAAAGTCCCAATAAGTCTGTGCAGGAATCAACATCTGTCTCTCTCTAGAAAGGCTGGTTGAAACAGACTAGTTTAAAATATGCTAAGAAATGGATAGCATTTCCATAGGGACACTTGAACCCAATTTTTCTTTAAAACCCATTGAAGTACCTTGCCTATGTGTTTTACAAAACGCTTGCAAAGATCTGGATATTCCTTGGCTCACTGACAAGGTGAGGCCATGGTCTCCAAGCTGTCCTGAGAGCTGCTTCAGCTGACAGCTTAGAGCAGCCCATGTGCACTCCTTTATAACCCTCCAAAACAAGATCATTTGGAGATGGGGTTGTCCAAACTTCTAAGCCTTTGACCACTTAGGCAGAGAGTCTGCAATAACAAGAATGGTCAAAAAACACTCCTTATACTTACCATAAAGAATTTCCATCTGCCACAATCTTTTCTTAAAATGTCCACAACTTCACAGAAGATGTGGTGGGCTTCCACCCTCTTCTGATAAATTTATTTCAGTGGACAAACTTAAGACTTGTAGAAAAGAATTCACCAAAAGAAAGCCACTCCAAATGTAATACAAGCAACAATGAGAGAAGAATTACCAATAGTGAGATTTCTTTATTGTTAATGTTCAATCCTATCATTTTTCAACTTCTTAAACTTACTAAATTTCTTTGAGCTAATCCTATATTTTTAAGAAATAATCTACTGCTCAGTACTAACATAACCTACTGTTCAATACTAACTCAAATGATCCTAAAACCCTAATATTCTAGCTGAAATAAAAAATCCAGAGTTCAAAGATTTCACGAGGCTGAAGCAAATGTCTGGTGCCAGGACTCCACTTACAGCTGCTCAAATTCAGAAATGCGGCTCTGAATATGGGCCAGATTTTTGTGGAGGTACTGGCACCTGCTCTTCATTTCAGTGTAGCTGGGGCTACCCTGTGAAGGAGAAAGCAAAAGAAAATTAGGGCATGCAAACATTTCTGCAGCGTCTACAGTCTGATGTGCTTTGCTTTAAAAAAGCCCTGAGGCAGACTCAGCAGTTACCATTGCCCTGCAGCTCTGGTGTCACACGTACCTGTTGTAACTGCTGATAATCTGTTAGGATTTGATGAAGCAGCATCTTCAAGGAAAAAAAACATGAAAATGTTTCACTAGCACTATAAAATGCAAACTTTGATAAAACATGAAATGTACACTCAGTCAGACTCTAGAGATTTTTCTCTGTCAACCACCCTTCTTCTGGGAGGTTTGCAAAAACAAATCTCTCCCAGCATCACCCAAGATCTGCAATTCAGCCTCTCAATAGGCAACAGAAGGAGCCTGATACTCTAAGACTCTGCTTGGGACACCTCTCACCTTACTGTTTCTTCATAGACAGCTCAAACAGGGGCTTTTGGGCAGGGTCTGGCAAAAATCAGACCCAGCCCAAGTAGTGTGTGAGCATAAATGCCAATTCCCTTTGTCCCACTGAGTGGCTCCAGGGAATCCAAAGCACTACTGCAATGAAGCACAGTCTTCATGGTTTTATCCTCCTTTACCTGATAGGCTTCAGAGCCTGGAGTCAGAGACTTTCACTGCTCCTGAAACTGTCTGAACCTCTTTACAGTCTTGTCTATCTGAGAATGTAAATTCCGGTATTCCTCATACTCTGCATTGAAGTCATCCTTGTAGCGCTGGCATTGCTCCAAGGAGACAATGGCTACGTATTTTCTAATGGAAAAAATGAGACCATTTTTCCATGAGTGAACTCTAAGAGAATATTCTAGTATGTTTCTAGTCCGTAAAACACGTGTCATTTTACACCAAGCACAGGGTAATGTCCAACACAGACACCCAAGCTTTGAGTCAGTTGCTATGGGACAGACAGTTTCTACTTTCAAGCTCATGTGCTTCAAGAGAATGTAGTCAGGTAACTCTAGGAATCTGCCACATTTCTGTGGCACAGATTTCTAGTGACTAATAGCTTACGTTGTAGAGATTTTGTTCATTAGCAAGTGGAGCACATTTAGAAAAGATTTGCCCTCATTTCAAATGTCAAATGACAAAGAAACAAAACAGCTTCAGGAAGAGGAGATACATTGCTAAATAATAATCGCTTCCTCTGTAGGATAAACTTAATGAAGTTCCATTTCATTGTGAAAATTTATATGCAAAATACTTTTGTAAAGGAATGCATTTATGGAGTTGAGTGCACAGAGTTGGACTTTTGAGCTACATTCTTGTCTGTCTAATGGTAAAGCAGAGAAAACGATGATATTTGATTCTTCGAGTGGACAGCAGTTACATCACTGACCATGGAATGGAGGCATTTGAAATGCAGCCACAAAAACTAACTCTACACAAGTCTAAAACTACAACAAGAAATACCCAAACCACATCAGCTCCTAAAAAGGGCAAAACTCATTAATGCCTAAAGCCACCAATGGGAGTCAAAACCTTTGTCCTTCCATTCTCCCTCAAATCAACAGGTATGAGGTTTATCAAACTCCTGACACAAATCCAAGATGAAGTGGCAATGAGAACAATAGATGCCACTTCCCAACACTCTCACACCAATGCTTTTGCACCTCTGGGCCTGAAGGGCTGGTTCTTATTGGATGACAAAAACACCTTTCACATGGAAATAAATCCTTCAAACCACCCTGAGATTAATATTTACAAGCAGTAAATTTTAAACAAGTTAAATTCAGTAGCGGGACTGAAAACAACTCATGCCGGGGATGCATCCCAGGCCAGATACACTTGACTAGTCTGCAAGTTAATTTTGAAAAGAAAACTACAGATGCCTTTCAACATTTTGGTAGGCACGGGAGCAAGGTGAGCCAGGGCCCTGCCATGCCTGCTCCAAAGGCTGCAGCTGCCCCAGAGCCCCAGAGCTGCAGGAGGCCTGGCTGCCCCTGCCAACAGCACTGCTCTGACACAAGCTGGGAGCAATTTCCAGTGTTTCACCACACACAGTCACACTTCTCCCTTCCCTCCTGCACTGCAAATTCAGTGAGGGGATGCAGCAGCACTGCTGCAGCTGAGCCTGTGCGACTTCGCTGCAGGAAGGGAGGGCCCGGCCGGGCCTGACCCCCTCGGTGTTCATCTCTGCTCTGAGCCTGGCAGGCCAAACTAAACCTGCTCAAACTCATCCTTTCAGCACAGGGAAGAGCTTGATCCTGCTCCCCACAGAGAGTGGCAAGGGTTAATTGCTATTTTACTCACCTCAGGTAGTCTGGTTGGTTGCTTGTTGCAGAGCATGTGGAGGCAATGGAAGTATCTTTTTCCAGCAGAGAAGCAGAATTTTGACACTCTTCATCAGGAGATCCCTATTGGACAGTCTTAAAAAAGTCCTTCAGAGCTTTCTTCTCACAGCAAATTACTCAGAAGAAGTGACAACATTTAATAATAGGGCACAGACTACCATCTCCACCATATACAGTCCTGAAGTTTAAAAACAGGGAATGGCCACTTTATTATACAGGTTGGGCATTCCCACAGTGTTAGCCCCAGCTCAGATTTTCTTATTTGAAGATATGAGGTGGCATCTGCACAGTTATTCAAGTCATACAGGAAAAGATGCAGCTTTACAAAAGACAACAGCTTGAGAGAGATCAACATCAAGGTTCTAACAAGAAATAAACACGAAATAAAGCTGAAATTCTTCTCATGCCATGTTTTAATCCCCACTTCCCTGCCAACTCCAGAGTTTCCTGCTCTCTTGCAAGTAGGAAAGCCAATTCCATTCTATAGGGCTTACTGGCACTAAGTCTCCAAAACCCTGCAGCCAAAACCGAGTGCTCCTCACAAACATGGCAAGATGGGGTTGGAAACAGCTCTGCACTTGTGAATTGCCCTTCGCCTCTTGGCAAAGGCATTTGGGAAGCATTGCAGACATAACCTCAAAGCTCTCTTTCCAAAGAAATTTTGAAGAATTACGATGATAATAAAAAGAGCTGCCATAAGGAAAAGTCAACTGAAACAGGAAGGAACAATCAAGATCATGATAATCCCTGTCTGCTTTCCATTTCAGGTTTTGTGCCAAGCATAAAAAACCCCCATGATCCTTTACATTCCTTATGAGCTTTTATTTCCTTGTTTACACAAAGTAATCTTGTTAAAACTCAGCCTTTCATGACAATCTTTAACCTATCTGAGCTTTAATTCTTGAGGAAAGAGCTGTCGTGTGATGTTCCACTTGCTTTTGTTGATTTTAGTGTTAGAATTATTACATGGTACAGCAGAAGTATAAAAAGAAGTGTAATAGGGGTAATGAAACTGGACAGAAATACCAGTAGTCACAGTATGTTCAATACAACCTGGAAGAACAGCTTTGCTGTGAGCATTGCATTTCCAAAAGTGCACTTGCTCTCATGGCTCAGTCCACATGAAAGCTTCAGCCTAAGCCCCAACTTGAAAGACAGAACAGATTTTTCCTTCACCAGCTCGGCAGAATTTGGTAACTGGCTCCTCAAGAAAGCTGCTCATGTGTTTATAGATTCCAGCAGAAATCCTTCCAAAGACATCCCAAGGTTTGCAGGTACCGTGTGCATATCCAGAAGAAATGTGGAAAGACCATCTCAAAGCACCTGTCTCTACAAGCACACCATCACTTGCTAGAGGCATCTGCACACTCCAAACCAGCCTCCAGGCTAAACCCAGCTTGGAATTTGACAAGTCAACCTCCAAAAGAGACAACCCACAGATTTACCAAAGCAACTGAACTCTGCCCTACTGCCTGTGTCCCTGTCATCAGAAATCAAGTGCTCTTTATGCATTTCTTTTCAGCTTTTCAATGCTGTTTTCAATCTGCACCACTTCCACAGCTTTTGAAGAAAGAAATTCTGCAGCTAGGATGGAGAGGAACTCCCAGTGCAGTTCACTGGAGTTCACAGTTCAGTGCAGAACTCCCAGGAAACCACAGCCCAGGTTTTATAGCTTTTGGAGTTTCCATGAAAAGGCTGAGTTCCATAAAGAAGCATGGAATCATTGAGATTTAATCAACATACTTCAGTAAACTAGTCTGCAATAAATGTGTTACAGGTTTCTGCTTTCAGCCTGCAGTCTTGAAAATCTGCTGATGGAAAAAGTGCTGTCTCAGTCAACACTTGTCATTTTACAAGAAATCAGATGGAAAGAAAAAAATCCATTCCCTGTGGCTCTCTTGTGCCTGACTCTTCCTTTTAACCAGCTTCTCCCAACACCAATCCATTTCATATTTCTCTGTTTTTGATCAGTTATGCACTACTTAGAGGAAAAATTTCTCAAAATGAATGTCGTATTAGAGAAGGTTCCAGCAGTGCAGGTTCTGGGCTTTGCTCTTGTTGCCTTTAAATGAGGAGTTACAACCTAATGCAATGGCAGAAAAAAATGTCATTTTGATATTTCATGACCATAGAGCAGGCATAATGGTAGAGCAGTGCCTTCATGTATCCAGTGTCCACTTTCAAAGCTCCCTTTTACACAAGGTGCAAGAGCACAATTAATTGTTTTAGAGCACTGTCAAAGAAAGACGCTCCGATAAGATAAGCCACCACAACAGGAATTTGAGACAAGCACAGATGACAAGAAGAAAAGAACTAAGCCTTGGCCTAACAGAAGTGAAGGTTTCAAATTAGGAAACCAGACAAAAACTCTACTGTAGAGACTGTGGGTAAGGAAAATCACTGCTTGCATAGCTGCTAGCCCAAGATGTGGGGACAGCTGTGACCACCCTGTGGATACCCCAATTTTGGACAGTATAAAGGTGGTACTGCATGTAAATACAGGCTCTATCTCATTCCTACTTTCTCAGCACAGCACTAAGGAAGTCCTACTTCAAGTCTGTAGCTAAAGTGCTTTGGGAGAAAGACACCCCCTTCAGGAGCTCCATCAAAGGCTTCCCCAAAAGGGAAGGGCCTGGACATTCCCATCAAAGCTTTTACACCACCAGCAAGTCGGCTACAATTTACTATACAGACCAGAATGTTAAAAATGCACAAAATACCTGAGCAGGTCTTGCTGGAGCGCCTCTCTCAGAAGGCCCTGGAGATGTCACTTGGCTGCTGCTGGTGAGGTTCTGAGATGGAGGTGATTTTCTGTATGGATGGTCACATATTTCATGTTCCAAGGTCTAAAAATCAACTGTCATAGTTCTGTCCTTGCCAGGAAAACAGACCTTCAGTGTCAGGACTCAAGGAAAAAGCATGAAGCTGAGATGAGGGGGCTTTAGGCAGGATATCAGGAAAATGTTTTGCCCCAGCGGGTGCTTGAGCACTGCAACAGGCTCCCCAGGCCAGTGGTCACTGCAGGAGGCTTCAAAAAGTGTTTGAACAACAGTCTTGGGCACCTGGTGTGATTCTCATGGTGTCCTGTGCAGGGCCAGGATGCTGGCAGGTCCCTGGTAACTCAGCATATTCTAAGAATCTAGGCCAGGGATTTTTTTACCCTTTCTCTGAGTGAGTATTAACTTCAAATTCTGTCTATTTCAGTGTAGCCAGGCCAATCAGTCTGAAGGGTTTGAAACAGATGTTCCTTTAGATTGAAGGAATTATCCTTTGCATTCCACTTGGCTACCTGCAGGTGGACATGTAGGAAAACAAATCTGTTATGGTTGCTGCATGCAACCATACAGAACTACAGAAATATGACTGGTCCTGAACAGCGGCTTGTGAGCAGCCAGTTTCAACTACTCAATGTCTTTTTCTACAGAGCTTGATTATTCCTCTATCACATGAGTGTTGAGCCATATTAATGTTTCACCAGTTGGAAACAACCAAGTATCTCCATTCCTATCCAGCAAGAGTTCTTTTGAAAACAACATTTTCAAAGTGTGACAATGTGTGAGGACAGGTGGTCAGGCCCAGAGTCCCTCTTCATGTGGCAGGGCCAGGGGTCATTCCAGCAATGTTCTGCCACGAGAAGGCCCTGCACATGCCTTTCTGTATTCCTTTGAAAAGAAATGAGGTTCATATCTTCCTCAAGACAAACAAAAATCTACTCTAAAAGGTAAAATGAGGTAGTAAAACCTCAAGACCAGTGATTTTAAACGTGCTGGTTTTGACTTCATCACCTGACACCTGCTCAGAGTTCCATAGAAAATCCCATTGGGAAAATCTCCATCTATTTGACCCCTGAATAACTCATCTAACACACCACCACCATCTGTCACAACTTTGACTTTTCTTTTGTCCTGGAAAACATGATAAACATTGATAATTTGGGTCTGTGTTGATGCCTGTCTGCCCACAGCTGAAAAAGAAATGTCAAAGTGACAAAGATACCAAAATCAAAGAATTCACTCCTTAGAAGCAGAACTCAGTTTTTGTTGGAAGGGAAGCAAGTGTGTGTGTACCAGACCTGAGCAAGCTCAGGCTGCCCATTTGAGATTTATACAAAATAAACCCCCACTTGCTCTGATGTCCAAAAAAGCCCGAGCAAGGCATTTCAGGGTGCAGGGCTGCTCACACAACCCTTTCAGAATGCAAACCAGGACCTTGAGGCAGTTTACACCTCATACAGCACATTGAAAATCTTCTCAAACTTTGCAATGGAACAGGAGAAAATGTATTCATCCTTTAACTTCTAAGGAGCTGAGCTTTGAAAATTTATAATTAACTTGAAATCTCAATGGGCAATTCCAGCTGGGAGGGCAGAACATTATATTGTGAATGTCTTCAGGGTGACAAAAGCCCTGCCACTGCCCTGGGCAAACCCAGAAACAAACTTCACAGGTTCAGGGAATGAGTTCTTAAAAGTCACTGTGGGATCAACTGAAACTGTATTGAATTTTTCTCCCTTGACTAGGTTCCAAGACAATGTTTTCCTAGCTAAAGAGGAAATGTTCCTACTTGATATATTAATGCATGCATCATTCAGCTACAGCCTAGGGAACAGGGAATATTGAAAGAGGAAGGAAAGAACCACTGCATCTTTCAATCCATGTGCATCCTGTTGCTGGCTGTCAAGAGGAAATACCAGTGGAATTCAGAGGAGCACTAGAGAAGTTACTGAATAAAAGAGTTCCAAGGAAGATGGAATTTAATTGATGTGACAGCAAAGAAACCCTCTGCTCAAAGTTTGGCAACCATCTTTATCACGGAGGATTTGCCTGGAACACCCTTCCCTGGAAGGCAATCCCCACATATCCCAGAGAAGCCAAGTACCATTGAGAGGCCACCAACTCTGTTCAAATGAAATAGTGGCCTCTGCAGTTCCTGAACTGCACTGCTCTGGAACTTCTCCCAGGAAATTTTAAGGGCCATGACAAACCATTTCACACAATCAAGGAACCCTTGTGAAGTTCCTCCATGAAGCAGTTAAACAGAGCAGGGAAAAGAAAGAGAATGGAATAAGGCATGAGGAGCAACAACATGACAAAGTGTTCCTCATTGCCAGCCATTCTAGCAAAGCAACATTGCCCAAAAAGTTTTGAAGTTTTCTTTCTTTTTGTCACGTGGATTTGCAGCTGGAGACCTCTGGATGAAGTCGATTACAAACTTAATAGGGAGCATTTCCTAACTTGCTCATTAGTATCTAATTTAAACAGTGCAGGAGCAAGTGACAATTAGTGACAAAAGAATAGTGTGGTAGAAAAATTGCTGACACAAACTCCACCATCTCACCTGCTGAAGGATCTTTCCAAGGATGCCCTTGTCCTTTTGCATGACTCCATCTCAGAATTGCAAGCGAGCAAGCAACTCTGGCTTCTTGTAAGTCCTCAGAGCAAGTAAATGAATCACCCTGTCCCTGTAGGGTCTCCGATAAACAGTACTGCAAGGATTCTGTTTACTCTCTGCAGACTTCATGGGCTTTGTTCTCTTGTCCTCAGGGGCAGGACATAAAATGTTTGGTTTGGCTCTTCTCACATCTCCTTGTTTTCCCAAAGGAAAAGAAAAGAGAAATAGAAGTGTCAAATGGGAAGTTGGGAGAAGGTAAAAGAGTTGATTTTAAATGATGATGGATCGTCTTGGGGACAGAGCTGCAATGCATATCCTTGTGGATCCCTTGGAACTCACCTATTCTCTAATTTTTTGACCAAGCCCATCCCTAACTGATACTGTATGGAGCATGTTACAAAGGCACCGTGTACCCTACACCAGCAACCAGACCTGTCTCACCTGAGTTTCTCTGTGTCAGCCCAAAGCAGATGTGGCACAAAGTTCCACAATTGATGCTCTAATGCCAGTCCTCAGACCTCAGGTATTCAATGTTAAATATTCCCTTAGGATCTATGTAGACCACCATCAAGAATCACACAAATCTTCATTCACATGTGAAACAGAATGTCCCCAAGGAGAAATTCAGAAGTTGAGTTTTGTCTCTCCAAAAAGCCACCATGATGCTGCCTTAAAATGCTCTGCACTAGGCTCAGGCAGAGCAAGAGCTGCACTTGCAGGGCCAGGGATGTCCCTGCAGGCAGGTGACTGCAGCACAGCCAGGTGAGACCCTGTTTTTCTCAGGGCAGCTGGCTGTACCTGGCTTAGCTCACTGCTGCAGGCAGCACCACTGAGTGCCTGGAAGGGGAATGTACACCTCATGTCTGCCTGGAGCCAGGCTCCTTGGGAAAACTGCACTCAGAAAATATTTATACAAAAGGCAGCACCTAAGCACATTGTGCTTTGTGGGAAATGATGGAATCTGCAGGGATAATGACATCAATATCTTCCTTTCACTTTCCTTGAAAAGAACCCAACACAGTATTGTGGCAACACTCACTTGGTAATGACCAAGACCAAAAATAGGATCAAGCATGATTTTCCATATTGACCTTATGAAATTTGCTATGTGACATCCTCAAGGTAATTTTCTTTCAATTTCCCAATTAAATTTAATGGATAATGGCAGAGCCCAGGTACTCCAAAACCAAAACCTTAGCTACAAAAACTGTGAATTTAAGTGCATAAAGTGGTCCAAACCTTGACCTCCATGCTCCGAATTCCAACCCATCAAGCAGTATGGGAACAAGGAAGGACTAGCAGGCTTTCTCAGGGGAAAACAAACCAGTGGCTAAATTCAGTGACAAGAGACTGCAAGGCTGACCTGAGGGCAAACCACCTCTAGCTCAGAGCTCTGAACACAAGAGATCCCCTGTCCCATGAATATGCTGCAAAAACAAATTACCAAGTTGAAAACCTTACAGACATGGAGCAAAATATGAAAGGCAACCATACCTCCAAGTGGCTTACACAATTTGACATCCTGCACACTTCCACTGTGCAACACCTTGCTGGCATTTGGCTGAAAGGAAATAGAAATTTTCTGTAAAAACTTCAGCCTACTCTCCATCGCTGCTGATTAACTAGGCCCTTCATTTTAAACAAGAGCTGCATTTACAAAGGTTTGCTGTCACATCACCAAAAAGGGCTGCTTTGACACAATTCTCCCTCTGAAAGCAGCTGGCTTCAAAAAGTGCCCTGAGAGAGCGACCCTCACTCAGACTCTAATGCAGCCAAGCTTTCAAGTACCAAGTCATCCTTTCCCAATTGCTGGAATTTATAGGCACAAGAGAATTTTTATATTCCCTTGGAATCAGGTGCCTGAGTACAAATAACCTTGCCAGTGCTCAACTGACAAACCGGAGAGGCTCACAAAAAGATCTGAATGTCAGAGCAACACCTGACACTGGGATTTATTCGGCACTAGGGAATCACATCATGGACTCAGCTCCAAGACGAATTTCACCTGCACAATCTGAATTTCACCTCTCAACATGCATGAAAACCCTTTCTCTTTTCCTCAGCTCCAGATGCAATTTCCATGGATGTAAAATGGAATTAGTTTATCCTAAGTTAGTCAGCTGTGTCAAAATTTGGGTTGCTTGGCTGATCTCATCATTTAGTACAGAAAGTGTAACATTCCGGTGGATGTTAAAAATCACTAAAATGTTTATCAGCCTACATTTTTTAACAAAAACAAATACTGCCATCCAACTGTTTCATTCTGAAGGCAAAATTGTCTAAGATGAAATTGAAAAAGGTTTGAGGAATGGACTGAAAATTGAGGACTAGTTACCATGAGAAGGGAGACATCACTACCCAGTAGAAGATGGAATATTACTTAATGGAAGGAATTCTGTAAGTTAGAACCAATGAAGATTAATTTCTTTGTTTACTAATAGTGGATCAATAAATAGAAAAGCTTTGAAATGGTGTGCATGTGGCTGGAGTTCTCCACTATGCATCACAGCCAGGAATAAAGCCATGGCTACTCCTAATACCAAAAAGTAATTTTAGGGAGTTTCCTTTATCCTGACATGTTCTGTGAGTATAATACAAACATGGAACCATGTGAAGTCCATGCATATTGGCCAGAAGCCAAGGCCAGAGCATGAATTTCCTGAGTGTCAAAGAACAGAGAACATGTGACTTTCACTGACCCCTCCTCTGTGTCATCCCTGAGCGCCATTTCCATCCATGACGGCAACCTCCCACTTCCACTGGCACTTCCTCAGTGTCATCCCTGTGAGTCACTTCCTTCAGAGAACCTCCCACTCCCATGGACACCTCATCTGTGTCATCCCTGTGAGTCGCTTCCCCCGGGCAGCTGCCTCAAAGGGGCCCCTGGAGCACCAATGGGGCCCCAGCCCTGCCCAACAGGTCCCACGGGGTCAGCAGCACCTGACACCAACATCATGGCCAAGCCCCACCCGCTGCCAACCCACAGAGCCCCACACCTGCCCCTCACCTGCTGGCCCTGGGACCTCTGGGTCACCCTGACGGGCATGGCAGTGGCGCTGGGGACCCTGCGGGATGCAGTGCAGATCGGGGCCCTGCGGAACTCACTACATCCTGCCCAGGCCCACAGCTCTGCCATCCCGCTCTGCCTCGGGTGTTCCTACTTCCACACAGCCACTGACCCTGCTGAAAAATCTGCAAAATACAAAACATTTCTTAGGAAAATGTGTTCCTGGGAGTTTGGTCTTTGTGGCTTTCAAGGCTCATCAACAAGAAGGGAGATGATTCCCATGAAACAAGAAGTAGCCAACAAGCTGGAAGTGATGGCCAGGCCTTGGAAAGGCAGGTTACTTCTTGGCTGAATTACCTTGTTGAGTTGGAGGGCTTGACAGGCTTTAGTGAGCTCAGACACAGGGCAGGTTAGCAAGGCTTGGGAAGAAGGATGTACCTCTGATGGTGGACACAAAGATTGCCAAATTTATGGGCACAAGGACATTTGGACAAACCCTCAAGAAAAGGAACAAACTGATAAAGCCAACACAGCACCTGTGATGAATCAGCTCTGGCACAGTAAAAGGCCATTGCAGCAGGGGCAGACCATGGCCACCCACTCAAGAAACCTCTCACTAAGAAGAAGGGAGAGACTGAGCATGCAGACTATTGAGCATGAGAAGTGAGAGGATCATTACCCAAGAGCAGACAGAACACTCGTTATGAAGAGAACTAGGGAACTTGCAGTCAATGAACACTAATTCCTTTCTTTGCCCAAATGTAGAAATACTCAAACACTCTGGGTTCTTGTGCTGCTGCCTTTGTGAATGTGTCCCTGAGGACCCCTTTCTGCACTGAACTGGAAATAATTACCTCCACTCAGTGGGTGGATTGGCCTCTTGAACAACAGGTGCTGGAACCAATCAAGTTGGAACAACACTCACTGTAGTTCTGACACCTCCGCTCTCACTGCAGCTGCCGAAGGGTCTGAGTGGTCCTGTCCTGTGCCAGTGACAATGGCCACGTGTCCTTGGAAACGGGGAGTTCCATGAGCCAGGCTTGCCAGGATATCACTGAGGAGCGGGACGTGACACAGTCAGGGCAGAGGGATTTCACAATGGACCCAGGCAGGGAATGCCCTGCCCTGTGCCACGACTGAGTCTGCTCATTTCCAAGTGCAGAAAGGGGCACTCCATCAACCCCAGTGGCGCATCT